>NC_041396.2:236353415-236653415 GCF_900747795.2 Erpetoichthys calabaricus | reverse complement strand
CATGTAGTAAATGGCAAGAGGAGAACCATAAACATTCATAGGCAGGCAACATGCTATAAGGCTTTGGACTTTAAACCCTGAGGTTGTGGGTTCAAAGACTTTTACTGACTCTCTGTGACCATGAACAAATTCCTTCACCTGCCTGTGCTCAAATTGGAAACAACTGAATGAAATATAGCCAATTGTATGTCTCAGATGTTAAGTCACCTTTAATAAAGATGTCAGCTACATAATAATAATCCCTTCTGAAGAAGTTGTAATGTTATCATTTCAGAAGGGAAAGTCATCGGCACTATCTTTTGGGATACAGAAGGTATAATTTTGATTACTGAGTGCTTCTTGCTTCCTGAAAGGGGTTTGGGAGTGATTAGGACAATACTGAAGAAGTGAAACATTGGTAGTGAGTTCAAGATTTTGACTGTTACAAGAAGGGAATAGGTGCTTTTGTTTCTTGCTGACATGAGGCTTGGAAAGCTGATAGAGATTGCATAGCAACACTAGGTGTCTATTATGTGTGTTTAATCAATTCTGTGACAGATTCATAACAGCAAAAAAAACTTTGCTGCCAAAATTTATGTACAACCCTTTTATAATTCAATAATGGTAAACTACAAAAACTACATTTATATACATAAAAATGCATATCAAGATAAACAATAAAACAGAATTAAATTGTAATAGTTTCATATAAGTTTTTGTTAGCTTAAGAAGTGAGATGGACAATGTAAATAACTGTAGGAATTTTGATGATTAATTATGAATAATATTGCCACCCAGGAGGATGCCATAATGTGGGATTAATCCAATAATTCAGTAACGCTTCAGTAAGGTTTAAGAATCAGAACGATACAATTTATTGATAAACATAAGGAATATAGAAATATGATAACTGCATATATATGTTGACATATAAGACTGGACACAGACAGAGTAGACAGACAAACATGTAACATATAGGCTAGTTGTTTACTGTTATTTAGAATTCTATTTTTTCTTGGGCATGATGTTACTCTGCAACCGGCCCTGCAAGTGGTCCTCCATCTTGCAGAAAAAGCTTTGGGATTGGTGGCAGGATTAGCACTCCAGCCACCGTAAAAACTTCACACAGCTCCGAAACGGCAGATAAAACTCCTTTCTGCTCTCCTCAGGAACAGCTCTGCTCCAGCAGGACACAGGAAGGCTGATTGCATTATGAAGGTGATGTGGGAAAGCCCTCAGGGGCCTCATCCCCGGAGAGCCAATGGGGTGAGGCCTGTTGGTTATCGGAACTGGTGTGGTGCTGAGGAGTCGCTCTCTGCACAGCATCACTTGGGTCTCATCTGAGTAGGTGCATGGAACATCTTGTCTCTCTGGCATGATGATTATCTTTCTGTGCTGTCGGAGGAGCTTTGTACACTGTGAAGTGCACAGCCCTGGGACTGGACAGATCTCTGTAAGTGGGTAGTGGGTATACCTTTTATTGGTCTGGATGATCTGATGGCTGCCTAAGAGATATCCACAAAATGTACATTGATTTTAGAGATTTTATATAAATTAGATATAGTCAGTGAAAAAATTACTATGGATCAAATAAGTTAATTAATGAAGAGGATGAACTGCATTCAATGACTTACAAAACCAAGAGTAGAAAAAAGCATAGATAATTGGATTCATTCCAGAGTTCATATATGCCAGCCAAATAAAATCGTTGTGAGTAGAGATACAGAAAAAGTTATAAATGTTTTAATAACAGAAACGGTTTAGTATGGTGACCAGTATCCACTAAAAACGGTACATGTACATAAATTTAACTGTGTGGATATTAATCTTGCATGTCTATTTGCAATTATATATATATATATATATATTAGTACATAAGGTAATTATTACAAAAAATGGCAGAATAAAAGAAACCAAAAGAAGCTGCTTAAGAAAGTTGATGAAAATAATTAGCACAAGATTGCCACAAGATACAAGGAGAACTCAAGCTGCAGCTATATGGAGTAAAGGATCACAATATATTTCTCAGATTAAAACAATACTGCAAGCATTTGTTTTCCCACATTTTATCCATTGTCTTCTAGCTGCATTTGAAGCCACCTAGAAGAAATACAGTACTTATAATACTCGTTGAGAAATGCCCACATTTTATGAAATCTGGCTATGTCTTGAGAGAAAAGGGCACCTGCACCTGAGAACTGGGTTCATGCCCTAGCCCGTTCACTGTTTGTGACTTTTTTTTCTTTAATTAACTTGGATTCATTCCCATAACTCAGTGACACAACTATTATGTTAATGTTTTGAAAACCTTTTACCCTGGCACCACAGAGAGCATCCAAACACAGAGCTGCACATCATGGTTTGGGAATTGCTCAGTCCAAGATTGCAAAACCATGCAGAGAGTGGTGCATTCAGAAGAGTGCATCTTAAGGTTAGCACTGCTCTGCAGGACATCTACTCCAAGTGCTGCAGGATCAGGGCTGTTAAAATAATTGTGGACTCTACCCACCCCAGCAATACACTGCTCGGCCTGCTCAACTGAGGCAAGCAGCTATGAAGCATAATGGCAAAGACCAAGAGACTCAAGAAGAGCTTTTGCCGTCTAGCAATCAGGATCCTGAATTCTGAAATGCCAACAAACATCTGAATCTGAAATTCATTTTAATTTAATGCACAGCCACTTTATACTTTTTACATTTTTACTGTTTAAGATTTCAGATTTTAACTTAATTTTAATTTTGTCTAACTTAATTTAATTTAAATTAATTAGTTAATTTTAATTTTTAAAGTTTTATTATCTATTTCTTAATTTTATTATTTATTCTATTTTGAGTTTGATTTTGTTTTGCACAATCTTGGACTAGGCTAGTTTTTTCAATTCACTGAAAATTATACCTGTATAACTCTGTGTGGTGTTGACTAAAACTCTTGAATGTTGAGAAGAAATAAATATGCCATGCTGCTCATCCCTATACTGTCATATTAGCTCCAGCTTCTAGGTGAGCCTGTTATGAAATAAAAGGTCCAAAAACAAACAAAAGAAATGTAATAAATATGTTCATCTTTGAGAGTTGTAATATAACGACAAGGTTGTAGACAACAGGAACCGATTCTGGAAGTACAGGATGCAAATCAGAAAAGACACTCATTGGTATATCACTTCATTGCAGAACAATTGCTTATTCAGTCATGTTACCTAAATATAAATTGTCCTATTATTATTAACCAACACAATAATCTGAGATTGTATGTGTAATAATGTGTGAACAAGCCAGTGCAATATGTTTAGTCCAGTTTAAGGTTGCAGGTGCAAGGCAAGAACAAGTCAAAAACAGGCTGCCTTTCCATTGCATTACACACTCAAAACAAGCCCATACTCATTCATTGTTATTTCTTCAGTTTTTCATGACATTTCTAAAAAACATGTGGGTTAAGTTAATCATAGACTTTTAAACTTTATTTACACAATTCACCAGGTATTGGTACATTTCAGAAGGACAGATTTGAATAAAACCTATTCCTCAGTGCTGATGATATTCTTCTCTTTACAGTATATCTAATCTGAATTTACACCTTTAACATGCTACATAAAATTTAATATTTTCATAAGATTTCTGGAAGCACAGTTTATTAGTCCTTGTTAGTAGTAATACATGTATAATACACCAAAATGTGAACATTTTTGTATTACTATTTCTCGACAGCACAAAAATCTCAATAATTTAAAGACTTACATAAATTTAATTTTAACATTCTTCTGGGAGATACTAAGGTGCTCATCATTTGCTGGTCATATGTCCACTTATTTCAAGCAATCAGTGTCATTAGAATGATTATACTAATAAAGTTCTTTCACCTATCATCTATTTGGAACAGTAAATTAATCTCTCTCTTATGCTTAAATTCTCTCTTATATATCTGAAGATGTCTGAAATTGTGAGCATTACTACAGAATGGATGGTATAATTCTTTATCGTGTCCATGGACTCTGTCCAAAATAAGCCAAATTAATGAATGTTGTGGTCATTTGGAGAACCACCTTGAGGTCAAGCAAAGCAAAACTCCTGCACAAACTTATCGGTAAAGCCAACTCCATCACTGGACTGCCTCTGGACACACTGGAAGCTATTGTCGGAAAAAGGATGGTGGCAAAATGTGAACCATCCAAACTCACTGAAATTGCACAGGTTGTGAACCAGCTGAGGGTAGTGAAGGCTGCAGGTATCTGAGGTATCTGGGGAGAACTTCTCCAGTTTGGTGGTAAGGCTGTCCTCCTGGCAATGCAAGCAATCCTTGCTTCTATTTGGGAGACATGCATCATTCTAACTTACTGGAAAATGGGACTTGTGCCTATCTGGAACGGGTAGGGTTATTGCCTGGATTACAGCACCTGCATGGGATAACACTGCTCTCAGTGCCTGGTCCTTGCTAGGGTTATCCTCAATAGGATCGAGCAGTCTGATTTTACACCTAAGATATCTACCATTGACCACTTTCTGGCACTTATGGTTTTCATGAAATGAAAACACGAATATTGGCAGAGTTTCTTTTCAGCCTTTGTTGATTTTCGTAAAGCGTTCAACTCAGTTGATCAAGCTGCTCTGTGTGACATCCTCAGACTTCGCGGGATACCCCCAATGTTGTTGGATGTCATGGCCAGCCTGTACACTGGTACTGTGAATGATGTACTGAGTGAAGGGAAAGCCTCTGCGTTCTTCCCATTTGATTCTGTGGTTTGTCAGGGGTGTGCTCTTGATCCTACTCTGTTCAATGCTTTTAAGAACTGGGTGTTGAGCAAGGTCATGGGGTCCAGAAGCAAAGGAGCATTTGTTGGTGAAGAAAGATTCATTGATCTTGACATTGCAAATGATGCTGTGATCTTTGCAGAGTCAATGGAGGCTTTGATCAGGGCTTTCGAGAGACTGAGTAAGGAGTCTGAGTGTTTGGGCTTGCAAGTGTCTTGGATACAATCTAAGATTCAGGCCTTTAATGATCTCTTGGGAATAGCCATCAGAAGTGTGTGTCTGTTTGCGGAGAGACTGTCAACCTCATCGAGAGGTTTACTTGCCTTGGCAGCAACATTCTTGTCTCTGGTGACTCTTCCTATGAAGTCAGAAGATGGATTGGGAGAGCATGGAAAGGGGTCTGTGGTGTTCCTGATATTTTTGCAAAAGGATGAAGGTCCAAGTCTTTAGAGTCCTGGTGCCTCCTGTTTTTCTATATGGTTGTGAGACATGGATGCTTTCCAGTGACATGAGACAAAGATTAGACTCTTTCGGTAATGTGTCTCTTCCAGGAATCCTTGGGTACCCCTGTTTGACTTTGTGTTGAATGAGCAGTTGGTCACAGAGTCCCGAATGTGATGGAGTCTCAGTTATGGTATTACGGCCATGTGGCACGATTCCCTGAGGGTGATCCAGCTCACAGGATCGTCATTGTTGATAACCCAAGTGGGAGGACTAGGGCAAGGGTTGGACTGGACCACGTGTCTGCCTTGTGGGTGTTTTCGTTGTGTGGTGGTTGCGGCAACACGCTGTACTAGTGCATGCTCCCCAACCTGACATGACCTGACCTCAGCAGTTTGCAGAGGCCACCGCATAAGCAAAGCCAATGGCAAAGGATGCCCCTTGGCACTGCTTTTAAACTTCAACATTTTTAGAAGGAAAATAAATCAAATGCTTCAGTATATCCCTATATTGTAGTTCCTGTAGCAGTTGCATAATGGTGAAGCTCAAAACAGCATTGTAACCAATCGAAGGGACGTATTATGAGAAAGAGGAGAGCAACTGTATAGGACTACTGATGGTGGCCTAATTTTTAAAAACAAAAATAACAGTTTTCTGAGTGGCAAGTGATGAAAAGATAAACATATCATGGATGAGTTTGAAATTTGTAAACCCCTAGGCAAATCAAAGGAAAAACAGAAGTTGTGTGGCGTCTACTGGATTTTAAGTAATCTGCCACTATGATATAACTCTTCTATATCTCTGTCTATGTAGCCAGCAATAACATTAAGAAATATGGTTTTTTGAAAATTTTAGATCCACTACTGTAAGACCTTGAGGGCTGTGGAGCAAGAAGATGTTTATATCCCATATTTGGAAGAATTTATTAAGCTGATATATATCTGATAATCTGGGTGCTGGCAGGTTTCTGGAGAGTTTTTTTATCACAACACTTTGTCACATTTTCAAGGTAAAGAGATCTGAAATTCATTTTAAGAATACTTTCTTTGGAGCAATTAAAATTTGCACTCAAAAAATGGCTGATAAACATCAAAACTGCCAGATGTACAGCAGCTTTGGAATCAAGCAAGACTTTACCTTGACGGAAAGTCTTATCCGTTTGAAAATTACTCAAGTACAACCTCCTGATAACAGCTCATGAATTATCTCAGGATGTTGTTATGTTAGAACTCACTTTGTGCTTTAATGTACTGAGAATTACTACTTGCTGGAGAGCTTGTTTGGCAGATCCTCTTCGACTTAAAGAAAATTGTTGAATTTGTTGTAGGCCCTGTTTACTTAAAAGAAACTATTGCATGCCTGGAGACTGAAGTCTCTGGGCATAGGCACAATATTTGTGAGGTTTTTCCTCATGTGCACCTCCTTCCAAAACAGCACTAAATTTAACACTACATTAAATGTTTTGGACCTTTAGTTCCAATTTAAAAACAAAGATTTGAGTACAAACATTTTTTTCAAGCAAATAGCTAGACACAACAGTTGCTTTAAGAATATTGCATTGTCCCCTGCTATGAGGCATCAGCATCCATCCATTTTCCAACCCGCTGAATCCAAACACAGGGTCATGGGGGTCTGCTGGAGCCAATCCCAGCCAACACAGGGCAGGAACCAATCCCGGGCAGGGTGCCAACCCACCGCAGGACACACACACACACCAAGGACAATTTAGAATCGCCAATCCATCTAAACTGCATGTCTTTGGACTGTGGGAGGAAACCAGAGTGCCCGGAGGAAACCCACACAGACACGGGGAGAACATGCAAACTCCACGCAGTGAGGACCCAGGAAGCGAACCCAGGTCTCCTAACTGCGAGGCAGCAGTGCTACCACTGCACCACCGTGCCGCCCAGGCATCAACATATGATTGCATATTATTTACATGTTTCAGTTTCAAAATGCACCCTACAGGTAACAACAATGTCAGCAGTTCCTCTGTATTTTTTGCATGAGCATGTCCTAGCAAGTTTTAGAAAGACACATTTTGCTATCAGTGAAGATTGCCTTGCAAAACTTGTGATCTACAAAGGAATTAAGCATTGAGCAGGCATGGTTGTTGTTTCTGAATCTGTTGGGAACTTTCCTGAATTTGCAGAGGTGACTGAAATTTGTATTACTGATAAAAGTGCAAGTTTTATAGTCTAGTGTTTGAGTGCTTAGTATTAGAAGCATTTCACAACATATGAACTATCTTCATCAACTTGTACAGAGATTGTTGTCATTGAATTTAAATAGCTGATAGATACCTGTCCCATCTGATTACATGGTTGGGACGTATTGAATGGTTGTTTTGGAAAGGCATATAATTGTTTAGTTTCTGAGCATGGCCATTACCTATCCCTACTTGCAGAGTGAATTGAAGACCATAACTTGTCGCTTGGTCATGAGAAAAGTTATGTTATATATGTTATGTAGCATATACAATATTTGAACTGCATGCATGTATTTCCTCCAGGCGCTCCATGTTTCCTCTAACAATTCAAAGACAGGCAGGTTAGGTGGATTGGCATTATGAACTTGGCCTTACTGTGTTGGTGGTGTGTGAGTTTGTGTGCGTTTGCCATGTGATAGACTGGCACTTTGACCAGAGACTGTTCCTGCTTGTGCCCTATGGCTGCTGGGATAGGCTCAAGCTTCCTCTTGACATACAATAGTAACATGTATGGTGGCGCAGTGGGTAGTGCTGCTGCCTCGCAGTTAGGAGACCCAGGTTCACTTCCCGGGTCCTCCCTGTGTGGAGTTTGCATGTTCCACCCGTTTCTGTGTGGCTTTCCTCCCACAGTCCAAAGACATGCAGGTTAGATGCATTGGTGATTCTAAATTGGCCCTGGTGGGTGTGTACCCTGCGGTGGGTTGGCACCCTGCCTGGGGTTTGTTTCCTGCCTTGTGCCCCGTGTTGGCTGGGATTGGCTCCATCAGACCCCTGTGATCGTATAGTTAGGATACAGTGGGTTGGATAATGGATGGATGGATTGCAACATGTAACATGAATGGACCCAAATATTTCCTTAAATGCAGAAGTGGAAAAAAAATTAACATATTTGAACTTTTTAAGGTTAATGAAAACAAATCATATTAAATGAAACCTGTCTTTGAGGTATTGATTTATATTACTATTTTCTTAAAGTTTAATTTCTAAAGAATTTACATTGCATAAATCAGAGAAAAAAAACATTTTAAGATTACTGTAAGATTAAGTTCGATGGAATTTTGTCATGCAATTGATATATGTAAATCTTAAAAACTGGACGCAGTTTTTTTTAAAGTGTTACTAATACAAAATATTAAAGACATAATAAATTAATATCTCTTAGTGAAATATATTTTTGGGGTGCCAACTGAGTTTTGCTTTCAAAAATGGCATATAGTAAGTTAAAAGTATTGTGTTTCATATTTTATTATTTTCAATAGTAGTTTCATAGTAACAATTGTGTTTCATGATATGAATGTCGAAATTTCGTTAGTTAGAAGTCTAAGGAAACATAATATTAAATATTTTAATGATGTTTAAAGCTTTTTTTTTTTCTTTTTTCTTTTTGCACCTTTATTGTCAAGTATCTGTCGGGGTTTTATATATCTATAGTTTGAAACTTCATAGCTCCTGGGAGGGTCGGGGGTAGTTTTCATGTTGGGAAGGGAGTTATTGCACTGGGTTGGATGAGTTTTTTTTTTACATCTGCTTATTTTTATTGTTGAAAACTAAATAAACATTTGATCACAAAAAGGGTCACGTGGAAAGAAACAACAGCAAGAAAACCCTATTTTGAAAGTACAGAATAGCTTCTTAAACTATCAGTGTTGGGTAATAAACTAAAATAATCAACATGCTACTAATATAATTAGATCAATATTATATTAATATTCTATTAAAGAATCTGCTTCTATGGACGACAGAATGTACAAAACAATGTATTTTATTACTTACATAGTAATGAGAAGTGGGAGGTACTGCAAGGCTTTGTGTTCACCTGGAAATGGGCGTGCACGTGAAGTAGTTTCTATAAATGAGCAGTTAGCTATCGTTTTCTACAAAACGGTATCATGATTCAAACTTAAGAACGTTTTCTTCAATAAATAACTGCACATCAGAAAGCTACCAGAGATGCAAAAAAACATCAGCGTGGAGTACTGCTATCATTCAGAAAACGTTTCTTGCGTCAAAGAACCTCGAACACCATTGACTGTTGTGACGCTGTATTTTTGTGTTTCTGTTGCGGCAATGCTGACTTTTTCTGGAAATCTCGTGGTAATTATTTCGATCTCTCATTTTAAGCAGCTCCACACACCAACTAATGTGCTTGTGCTCTCGTTGGCTGTAGTCGACTGTATGATTGGAATTATTGTCATGCCAATAATGGTTATTCAATTTATAGAAACTTGTTGGTATTTCGGAAATACTTCATGTGTTATTTATTCGATTGCCCTTTGTTGTTCTACTGTTACGTCGATAATCAATATGGTATTAATAGCCATCGATCGAAACATTGCAGTCTGTAAGCCATTCATTTATTCTTCGAAGGTAACAGTTCGCGTGGCATCTCTCGCAGTTGGAATTGTGTGGCTGTTCGCGTTTACTTACTCCTGCTCAATATTTCTCTTCGGCGGTAACCTAGAGGGAGTCATTGGACTGGACCCTTGTCCTGGAGACTGTGTAATAATGCTCACACCATCGTGGAATACTACAGATCTCATCATTTCATTTCTCCTTCCTTTTTCAATTATAATAAGTCTTTACGGGCAAATTTTCGTAGTGGCACAAAGGCAAGCAAGTGCAATATCTGCACAACAGAAGATACGCCATCAGCAAAGCAAAATTCTGAATTCTATCAAATCAGAAAGAAAAGCTGCAAAAACATTAGGTATAGTGATATCAGTTTTCCTCAGCTGTTGGTTGCCATTTTATACTTATACAGTTATTAATCAGTTCTTCGAATTTTCCCTTCCCCTTTACTTATATACCGTATTAACATGGTTAGCCTTCATGAACTCGGGCATGAATCCAATTATCTACGCATTTTTTTACCCGTGGTTTAGGAAATCCTTTAGGCTCCTCATAACATTAAGGATATGCAGTACAGGATCTTCATTAGTTAACGTGTTCAATGAAAATTAATTTTTTTTTAACTTAATTTCACTTAAATTATTTACATTTGAGTACTGAGAAAAGCGCTGTATAAATGTAATGAATTATTATTATTATTTTTTTATGTTGTACGAACCAGCACGTTCTTTTAAATACCTATATTAAATCAGACAGTCAGACAAATTAATCAGAACACGCAAATGATAAGATTATGTATGAATTTTAAATAAAAGAACAAATACACCGAGGTTAGAATATTGCAATAAGGACATATACATGTAAATGAAATTCATATGCAATCAAGAAAATATTTGCTAATAAAACTGCCGAACAACAACCTACAGTTTATTCGCTTGGATGGATCGTTGAATTTTCTATATACGTATCATATAAATAACTGAATAGCTTTTCACTGTTGGCCTGTTGGTGTGAAACCAGAAAACTGAATCTGTATGGAATCCACAACGCTTTGCATTTTACGTGTATTTTTCCTTACTCTGGATTATCTGTAAATTTATTAGACTGATGATCACGTTACAATCTGAAAGAGATTGTCACAAAGAGGACCATGGAAAAAAATCAAAAAGTTGTTAAAAGCATGCCAATTACCCTAAAACTGTCTCAAACAGCCGAGTATATGAGGGGTCAAACGGGCCATAAATCATACATTTTTGTGCGAAAACTGTTGCTTTACATGTGAACATTATTGGTTTATGAATATTTACTATAGGTTTGCGTGCATACTTAATTAGTTTGCGTGCGTACAATACTGGTTTAATTCATATGAACTATATTGGTTCGTGTCCGTATATTGTTCGAGTAAAGCGTCCTTCAGTCGCAGTGTGAAATTTACCTTTTTGAGGGATTAGCCTAAAGCCACAAGGAACTTTATGCACTCCGCTATTGAAAACTGCAACTTGCATGCTCATAAACTGAAATGATTAAAAACAGGAAAAAATCGGGAAAAATTTTGGATCGAATAATTTGTCATTTTTCATTTTCATGTTGTATTTTTTGCTTACTTTATATTGAAATAAATGATAGAAAACTATTTTTATTTTTGCATTATTTTTAATAAGTTCTGATTTTCTTGTTTTATTCTTGTTAAAGGAATCACTTGAAGTTAATTAGCACACAATTGTAAATATTGTAGCTCTATAAATTTAGTATTTACTGTACAGCGTGTGTGTAAACTGTTTGATAAAAGAGGTGAGATCCTGAATTGGATTAAGTGGTTTGAGAATGAGATGTAAATTTGCTTGAACATGCATAGCATTTTCAGCATGCATCTGAAATTTCAAGCCCTGGGGCTATTCTTTTAAGCAGAATGCAAGAAGGTTATGTTACTTTAATACACAAAAAGAAAAGTTATTCCTAATACATGACTTAAAGTCTTCATTATGTATGCTTTTAGTTTAACAATGTGTTTTTTCTAACAGCTTGTATTTTTGAATGACAACTATGTTTGGAGAAATATGTTAATGATTTTTACTGCTATCTATCTATCTATCTATCTATCTATCTATCTATCTATCTATCTATCTATCTATCTATCTATCTATCTATCTATCTATCTATCTATCTATCTATCTATCTATCTATCTATCTAATTCATATAATGTAAATATAAATGTGAAAGCAGAATTATAATTTTTTTATATAATTTGCTGTCTTAGAGTATATTAAATTGCATCCAGAATTAAAACACATAACATAATTGCAACCACACCTCTTTGTTGCATTTCTCTTACAACTTTCCAAAACTGTTTTATTTTTCAGTTTGAATGTAATTTTGAAAATGTTAGTTGCTGGATTGAATCACTTACTGGGTGGATTATTTTTCAAGTAAATTTAATTTGTTTGCACTCACAAATGTGCTTGGAAGCAGGCCCCCTTGTTTTGGTGTTTACTACTTATATCATTTCATGTATTGAAGTTGCTTAAAGATTTTAGGGCCACAGAGAACTGGAGCCTAAAACAACAAAAGTACGTGCAAGATAGGAAGCAATCCTATATGGAGCACTAGTCCACTAACCCTGTAAACAACCATCCATCTACCTGCATTATCCATATACTGTATATCCTCTGGCTGCAGTCTCACATACACTTCCTTGAGATACAGGAGAAAGGCTCAACTACCTGGAGGAAATTCCATGGAAACACGAGGAGAACCTCAAAAGGTCACACATACAGTGACAGGGCCAACAGTCAATCGATTCCAGTCTTGTGTTCACTCTTATTGTATAACTTATTAGTAATGCATAGCAGTGTAATATAGGATGAATTGCAAAAATTGAAATAACAGACTCATTTGGCGCATAGTTTAGTGAAAATAAAATGGTTGTGAAAAGTGAATTAAAGGATTCACAATTAAAATAAGGTCTCTGACAGGAAGAACCCACTTCTAATTTAGCCTTCCAAACAGAACTAAACAGATGTGTTAATCTTGCAGAGTTTAGCTATTTTCCATTCCTCAATGTCCTATCTTTCTCTTGTTATCATTGTGGTCTTTTACTTAGAAAAGTATAAGAGCCATTTGAAATATGAGTCTGTAGTACCAGAATGCAAAAAGCCAAGGTTATTTTACATGTAATATTATGGTCCTTTTGATTAAAATGGCAAAATCTGTTCTAAAGGAACGTAAGAATTGTACTTTTAGAAAACTTCATTTTGGATTGATGTCTGTTTCAGCTTTTAGGCAGTGGACTTCACATGGGTGTGCTTTATGTATTATTTAAAAAAAATACTTAAAAATAACCAATAAAGTTCACAACATATTTTATGTGTAATTTGCACCCATTTTGAACCAATTTCAGACTAATACAGAGGCAAAAAATAGGTACATTCTGAGAAAAAATGCTTGTAAACAAAGTGTGAATTTTTAAAAAAAATTGTTTTCAATGGCATTATTGATTACGTTTTGGAAATATGGAGTTTCCATGTCCTAATGTCAAACTCATTTTACCTCTGTGACACATGCCAGAAAAGAAAATCACACTTTTCTAAAGGTGAACCTGTTATTCTTTAATGTGTCAACATGGTGCCGTGGTTTATTACACCGTGCATTGAGAAACATAAAAGTTGAATGAAAATGGGAAGAAAATAAATCTGTACACCACAACCTGTTTTAATTTCTTTAAGATGCACAGACACTTCCTGGACATCTGGTAACAAATTTGTTTTTGTTTCTGCAATTATTATGTTCAATTACACATCAAAAATTACCTCACTCCTTTAGACATTGCTCTGTGTATTTATTTCTTAAATGTGAAAATAATAACTTCAGTATAATGTAATGCAAAAAAAAAAACCCCACAATACCATGAACACAGCAGAAGGGCTTTTTCCAGGTTCTGCACAGTAGATTTGCGTATACGTTGTGTTCCACCATATTGCAGGTTTCCTACCCCTCTAAAATGAAACCCTCTAAAAAGAAAACCATTAAAGTAGATAAACCAAAAATACAAAGTAAACAGCAGAGGAAGGTGATTGACAAAAGTGACCTGGCAGGCCAAAGTAAGGTTTATAAAATCTAGAGGAAACCTAAACATAAACAAAATGCAAAAAAAGTACAAGTTCCCAAATGCAATTATCACTGAGTCAACCTTAAGATCTCTGTTAACAGAAATGAATGGGCGGCACTGAAACTGTGTGTGTAATTTGGGGTTTTTCAAATACAGTCTGCTTGACAACACAAGTGTTGGGATTAAATCTCTCACTCGATTCTGAATTTGTAGCCTTGTCCAGAGATTGTTTCTGCCTTGCATCTGAAGCTTGCTAAGATTTCCCATTAATATGTTCTGGATAAGCGAGTTTAGAAAATGGATTGATTTTATTCCCTTAATCATCTGAAAACTGAACATTGTTGGGAAAAGGCCAGGAGCTACACAAGATGCATCACAAGTTTGCATCAGACAGGTAGTGACTTACAATATTCTCCAAAAATATGTGACGGTACTGTTGTAGTCGACTCCTTATTTTTTTCCCTGACACCAACTAATCTGTCAACCATAACAACTAATCTGCAATTTATGTGCACTGATGCTGTCAACAATTTAATCACAGCAGCATTCGGGTGCCATAAGGTTTACGTCTATAGACTGGACCTTAATTTTTCATGCGTACTTCATTTACTACAAAGTCCTTAGATTCATATTTTGAATGCTCTCATTTTTCTATTCCTTAATTTTCTTTGGATCCCTGTTTTAAACTGCAGCTGTCACCAAAAGTTCAGATGACCACACCTCTTAAAGGGAAGTTTTTCTGATGTGTGGTGTTCTTTCAAAAATCATTAACATCATTCTGGACCAAAATCTTTAAATGCCTATCAGACAGCCTTGGTGTCACAATCCCTCCTAATCCAATAACAGCTGTGTTTAGGGTACTCCCAGATGGGCTTAAAGTGGAGAAGGACAAACAAACTGTAGTTGCCTTTACTACACTATTGGTATGTAGACTTATCTTGCTCAACTGGAAGAATCCTAACTCTCCTATTCTAAGTCAGTGGGTAACTGATGTTATATACTATTTGAAACTGGAAAAAAAAAAAAAAATTCTCACTAAGAGGATCTGTGCAGAACCTTTTTCAAAACCTTGCAGGATTTAATCAATAACATTTTAGAATAAGCTTTTAAAGTACTGAGGAAGCAGATTCTCTCCCCCTATTTTTCTTCTTCTCCATTTATCATTATTCACTTATTAATTCATCTACTTACTTATTTTTACTAGCTTTAAGTTTTACTATGCTGACTTAGCTCTCTTTTTCTTTGTTGGGGGTTGATTTGTTTTCAATCTTGTGTTTGTAGAAATTGATTTACAGTATTTGTATGGAATGTTGTGTGCTTTTAATAAAATCAATAAAATACAAAAAATCATTAACATAGAAATTCCTGTGTCTCATTGATCTTCTGTTAGTGTTTGTTCATCTGCTGAAGCATTTGTATGTCTGCCCATAGTAGCACTGACCACTTAATAAAAATCAACTCTTTAAGTATAGTGCTTAACTGATTAGCATTGCTGCCATTCATTTCATTTAAACTCTTTTGACATCAATGAAATGCTGAAATGGCAACAGAACTTATTCACATGTGCTGCCTGTACAAACAGAGGCAAGATGGTCTAAACAAATCTCTATCACATGTCACACCCACTCCTTGAAAATATTTTACATAATATTTAACAAACAAAAGTGAATTATATCTTTATTTATAAAGTAAACTCAACCTTTAAAACAGTTCCTAAACACAACTGAATGTTATGCCATTCATACATAAACTGACTTGTTTAAAAAATAATAAAGTGATTAGTTTTCCACAATTACAATACTTAGGAAAAGAAACAAATAAGCAACACTTTAAATATTGTTCATGATACTTGTGCAGTTTTTGTAAGTTTTAAATGTGTTAATGTAAGTTAGATTTACTTTATATTTTGACCAAATTGTTATACTTGAAATTATTATACTTGCAAAATGTAAAAAAACACCCCCAGACCCCCCCACCCCCCTCTGCCGCAGAACGGGGAAGAAGTTCTCCCAGTTTCTGCCTTGATTATCTGGGAGTGAGCTACCTAGAGTTGTAAGGGGAAATAATTTCATGTGTGTAATGTAAACACATTGCTAAAACAGAAACATTTTTCATTTTTTTTTAGTAATAAATGACAAAATGTAGACCTGAACTGTATAATGTTTGATGGCCAAATATCAAATAAACACTTTCACAAAAGGTTATACAGTTAAAAAATTGAAAATTATGAAAAAAAAAGGGTAACTTTCACAAGTACTATAAATGTACAGCAGTTGTTACAGAAACAAATGTATGTGTGTACTGTATAATATTAACAATAAGCTCACTACTGAAAATGGCAAATATTAGGAGGCAGTGGGAGATCAAACCAGGGACTCTTGATTACAAGTCTGCAAATCTTACCGCTATGCCCACAGAAGCTGTTGTATCATCTTTGAACCTTTGTGAAAGTGTTTATTTGATCTTTGGAATTCAGGCTTCACACAGTGTATAGTTTATGCCTACATGTATTACTAAAATATGAAAAGGTTTCTATTTTAACAATGTGTTTTACACAGATTACTGTAGAAACGGAACACACATGAAATGCATGTGTGTTCCAAATAACAATCTATTATTTCCACTCTAAAACTCCAGCACTTCAACTCCAGATAAACAATCAAGGCATGAGCTCGGAGAACATTGTGCGCGGTCTGTGATGGTGGGGGGATGGAATAGCAGGCTGCTTGCTGCTTGCCTTAATCGGCACATTACAGGACAAAAGACGCTGACGGAGAGGTGCAAACGGATTTAAGATGGGCCGGGATTTACAAGTTTTCTCGTAGGTTCTGGTAATTCTAGTGTTAACTACACTTTCCCCTGCCACCACTTTGCAGTCTTCCATCTCCTTCAGGTTGACTCTTCTGCATAGGATGTAATCTACCTCTGTGCATCTTCAACCACTCTTGTATGTAATCCTATGTTCCTCCCTCTTCTTAAAATACGTATTCACCACAGCCATGTCCATCCTTTTGGCAAAATCCACTATAATCTGACCTTCTTCATTTCTCTCCTTGACACCATACCTACCCATCACCTCCTCGTTTCCTGTGTTCTCTTCACCAACATGTCCATTGAAATCCACTCCAATCACCACTTTCTGTCCCTTGGATACACTGTTCATCATTTCATCCAACTCACTCCAAAAATCTTCTTTCTCGGGCATTTAAAGATTTTATACTGGTGCTGTTAGTTAGTCAGATTAGGAGGGGGGACGAGGGAGAGCGTGAATGTGACTGAGAGAATAAAACAGAAAAAAAGCGAACTTTTACAACTACCATAAATTTACAGCTGATCTGACACTGTACGTTTTCAAATAATATTGCATTAGTGTGACAATGTTTTCTGATTGGTACTATTCAGGTCATACAATGATTTCTTCAAAATGTCACATATATTTGTCTCTTTCTTTTTTCCCCGGTGCTGCATTGACATCATGCGCCAGAGCTTACTCAGTGTGAGCAGGAGCATGCAGGTGGCCAGTTGCTTGTGCTATAACACGCTTGACCTGGCAGTCATCAATGCACATATACTATACAAGGCATGCACAGGGTCCACTGAGAAAAGAAGAATGTTCTTGGTTCACCTTGCAGAGGAACTTTGGCGTCGCTTCTTACAAGAAAAGGCGATGGATAAAGCAAAAGAGGATGCAACATCAACAAGATTCTGTTCCTTGACCACCACTTCCCCAAGGAAAGCAAACTCAGTAAGTCAGTGTCAGGCACCCCTTCAGTGTAATAGGAACGACAGCATAGAGAGAAGCGTGTGCCTTGCAACAGGTACACATGTCGTAAATGTAAGAAGGACAGTCCTTGGGTGTATGGGAACTGTTAACATTTGAATCTGATGATTGCATATAGCGCAGAACTGACCTCTCTGTACTATTCTTTCCTCTGCATGTCCTGGAGTACAAAAGAAACACCATCATGCACCAAAATGTGGAGATTGGGCAAGATCGGAAAAAAAAACGAGGTCACTGATTACAACCACAGGAAGGCATGCGAATTAACATGAATAATATAAATAATGTTGCATTAGTGCTACATTGTTTTCTGAAATGTACTATACAGGTCATAAAATGAGTTATTCCAACTATTATATATACCTATGTCTCTGTTTTTTGTCAGTGTGGCTTTGACATCATGGACCATAAGGTGCATACTAATTCAGCATGAGCAGGAACACTCAATAAAGCTGAATAAAAAAAATTCAAGTGACCGCGAGATACGAAGAAGGCAGATTCACCAGCGTTTGTGTGTCAGCTTTTATCCATCATTAATCATGAGTTCGAAACCAGCTCCCCCACAAATTTACTGTTTTGAGTAGTGAGCTACTCTTATTGTTAATATTATACAACAAAAACATACATTTGATTTGTGTCTGTAACAGCAGCTGTAAATATACAGTACTGGTAAAAGTTAGCGTGTTTTTTTTTTTACATTTACTCTCTCAGTCACGATCACGATACAACACCCACCCCCCGCCCCAGATCTGATGTGATTACTTTTTATCTGAAACTGGGAATAACTGTAGATGTGAGTGATGTTTTGAGGCAATGGAACTGGACATTCTCTGAGAGATCAGTTCAGCGCTATATGCAATCATCAGATTCAAATGTTAACAGTTTACACACACGCAAGAACTGTCCTTCCTACATTTATGACATGTGTACCTGTTGTAATGCGCACACTTCTCTCTGTGCTGTGGTTTCTATTACACACCTGAAAGAAAGAGACAATATATCTGACGTTTTGAAGAAATCATTTTATGACCTGAATAGTACCAATCAGAAAACATCATCACACTAATGCAATATTATTTGAAAATGAACAGCGTCAGATCGGGTGTGAATTTATACTGGCGCTGTTACTTAGAGTCAGATTAGGAGGGGTGGGGTTGGGTGGGGGACTGGTGTTAGACCGTGATCATGATTGAGAGAATAAAACTGAAAAAAGCTAACTTTTACAAGTACCATAAATTTATACCCAATGCCCCATATATTTGTCTCTTTCTTTTTTTCTCCGTGCTGCAAGAACCATCCTTCCTACATTTATGACGTGTGTATCCTGTTGCAATGCACACACTTCTCTCTATGTTGTGGTTTCTATTACATTGAATCACGATCACGCTCTAACAACAGCCCCTTAGTAAACAATGGTAATGAAAATTCTTCTTTAGAAAATGTCTTGATTTATTTTATTGTTATCTGTGTAACAATATCTGATTTTTTTCTTTATTGATATAGACCAGAAAATAGTGTGCTGTTTAGCATTAGCATTAATCCAGTTATTTGCTATAGATATTTCAAAACATTATGATCTGGTGATGCAGCTGCCAGTGTTTATATATCAAATATCCAGGGGCTCAGGTTGGGCATGGAAAAGGGGGGTGAATGTTATTTATTTCACAAAATACAAAGGACTAAACATTTTATTGTAGTTGTAAAGTATTATCAATTAATTTCCAATGTTCAGTGTTAAAAATGGGTAATTATCTATAAGTAAGCACATTCACTGATACCATCATTCTACAGATACATTATTTGTTTGTTTTTTTTCCATTTTATTGAATTTATTTAAAGCAAGTAACATTCCATACAAGCAAGTTAAACTTGACAAAACTAAGTTAAATTCAACCCCACCCATGAGAAAGAGAGAAAGGCCAACAGCCAAAGTAAAACTTTAAGAGTAGAAAAAAGGAGAAGAGAATCCTTTTCTCTAATATGAATGCTTATTCTAAAATGTTATTAATTAGATCTTGCCAAGTGTTTAAAAAGTTTTGAACAGATCCTCTAAGTGAGAATTGTATTTTTTCCAATTTTAAATAGTATATAACATCAGTTACTCACTGACTTAAAAGAGGTGCGCTAGGATTCTTCCAGTTGAGCAAGATAAGTCTACTTGCAAATAGTGTAGTAAAGACAATTACACTTTGTTTTTCATTCTACACTTTATGACCATCTGGAATACACCAAACACTCAAAATTTAAACATTTTTGTCCAGAATGATGTTAATTTGGTGCACATCCAAAACAAATGGCCCAATGAGGCTGGAGCTTGATTGCAAAGTTTGCAGGTTGGATCTTGCCTTGGAAACACTTTGGACAATTTTAAATGAGACAAAATGCTTCATAAAAGATTTTAAGCTGAATAATTGTATGCTTTGTGCATATGGAGCTAGAGTGAATTCTATTCATGGCTGCCTTCCACTCCTTTTCTGAGAGGCTGAGTAAGAGATCCTTTTCCCACTGTACTCTGGGATCTTTGAAAGGAAGGGACTTTAAAATGTTTTTAAATATTATAGATAAGCTGTCTGATCAATATTTCTTCCAGAAAAGAAGTAGGTGGGAGGTGAGGACCTAGGTTTCTAATATAGTGGAAAAATTGTGTTAAAAGGAAGTTAAATTTGGAGTGTAATTGTTTGTAGGATGCAAAGACATTATCTATATACAAATCTCTAAATGATTTAATCCCCTATCTTTTCCAAACATTAAAAACTGTTTAAGTTTGAGAAGGTAGAAAAAGGTGGTTATCAGATAAGCTTCTCTATCTTGCAGTACATCTTACATTGGTTCTATATTCTGAGTAAATGAAGTACAATTAGGTTGTTAGTATATTGAGAATAACTTATATTTACTGGGACACATAACAAGGAATATAAAGAAGTGCTGCAGGATTTAACTTATATTGAGTATCAAGCCTGTGTGTATTTATCTATTTGTGTCAAAGTCCAGGTTTTCATAGTTTGCATATTTGCCACCCAATAATAAAACTGAAAGTTAGATACAGTCATACCACCTTCTGCCTTATGTCTTTGTAGGGTCAGAAGCATAAGCAGGATATTCATCTTGACAGTGTTTATTCTCCCTGCTATAGTGAGATGTAGGGTAGACCATCTATGCAAGTCTTGCTTTAGTTTTTCCATGAGGGTAGCAACATTTTGATGAAAAAGAGTTTTATGTTTACTTGTGATGTTTACCCCTAGGTATTTAAACTGATCTGTGATGATAAAAGGGAAGGTGTCCAATCTAATATTCTGTGGAAAAGGCACACTTTTGTTCAACTTTATTTTGAGTCCAGATTCCTTTTGAAATTTTGCTAGTGCAGTTAGGACTGCAGGCACAGCATTTTGTTGGTCTGATATACACATACAGTATCATATTATCTGCATAAAGTGATATTTTCTGTTCAAGTCCTTCTCTGAAAATCCCCTGTATCTCAGAAGCATTTCGAAAGTGAACTGCAAATGGCTCAATGGTGATTGCATGTAGCAGGGGTAACGGGGGCATCCTTGTCTAGTGCAACGTTTTAGTCTGAAGTAGTCTGAAACAATGTTGTTAATGCAAACTGAAGCTTCTGGACTGGTACACAATAGTTTGATCCATGTACATATGTTTGGACCAAATCTAAATTTGTACAATGTAGTGAAAAGGTAGTCTCTCTCAACCATATCAAATACTTTTCTGCATCCAACAATAATAAGATCTCTGGGGTGTTAGGCATTGTGGGTGAATATATTACATTAAATAGGCATTTAAGAATGGAAGCAAAGTGTCTGCCTGCCTTTAATAAATCCGGTTTAGTCTTGTGATATTACCAAGAGAAGCACTTTCTCAATCCTTGTAGTTAGAATTTTGGAGAGTATCTTAACATCATTATTCAGAAGTGAGATTGGTCTGTATGATACAGATTGTAATAAGTACTTATTTTTCATAGGAAAGATGGTAATTAATGCTTGGCGAAAAGTTTGAGGTAGAATTTTGTTGTCTCTGGTTTCTGTAAATGTTGCTAATAAAAGGGAAACTAACTTAATAGAATTTTTTTCATAAATTTCGTCAGAGTAGTCATCAGGGCCTACTGCTTCCCACTCTGAAGTGAGTTTGTAGCATCAAGTAATTCTGAGAGTGTCAGAGGTTTATCCAATTCCTCTGCACTGAGAATATCTAACTGAGGTATCTGTAATGCATTCAAAAACTGGATTAGATTGTGTCTTCTCTTCTTTAAATTTAGTGGAATATAAGGACTTATAGTAGTCTCTAAATGTGTGCATTTTATTTTTATGGTCGATGATTTTGTCTCCGTCTGTGTTGTTAATTACTGGTATTGCATTGAGGACTTCCTGCTTATGGATTTTTTGAACTAAGATCTTATTAGCGTTGTCTCCATATTCATAGTAATGATGTTGTGATTTAAAAATGAGTTGTTCCATTTCTTTTATTGTCAAGAGGTTGAATTCTGAATGCAAACCCTATCTTTTCCTATAAAGTGCCTAATTTAGAAACCTGGCATGTTTTTGGTCTGTTCTGGTAATTTCACTGATTAACACTAGAATTACCAAAGCTTACGAGAAAACTGGTAAATCCGGCCCACTTTAAATCCACTCATACATCTCCATTCAGGGTCTCTTGTCTTGTAAATGTGTTGATAAGCAGCAAGCAGCCTGCTATACCATCCCCCCCACCGCTGGAGAAACTGCAAAAACCTCTCCCAATTGAAGCCTTGTTTATCAGTGAGTCAGGTACCTAGGCTAAAAAAATATATTGCTATTCGGAACACATGCATTTCACATGTGTTCTGTGTCTACAAAGATCTGTGTAAGTGTAGGATGACAGAAATGTTCAACACATACCTAAAAGACAAACTTTTTCCATTTTTTAGTACTAACGACAAAATGTAGACATGAAGTGTATAATGTGTGAACACTGAAGTCCAAATATCAAATAAGCACTTTCACAAAAGATACAAGTATAATAGAACAAATGCACTTTTTTTCCAAGACTATAATAGAAGAAAAAGAAATCAGGTTAGTGTTGCTGGTTATGCTGACTGCTTGGGTAATACACTGGTTAGAGCTGTTGACTCCAATTCAGAAGGTCCTGGATTCGAGTCTTAACGTTGCCCAAAATAAACATTTTGAGTAGTGAGCTGTTCTTATTGTTACTATTATACAATAAAAGCATACATTTGATTTGAGTCTGTAACAGACAGTGTAAATGTATGGTACTTGTAAAGGTTAGCATTTTTTTTTTTATTCAGTTTTATTCTCTCAGTTGCGTTTACGCTCGCCCCAATCTGACACTGCTGTTTTCAAATAAAGACGAGCTATAACAGAGGTGAACTCAGATCGGGGAAACAGAAGCCCTCCCCGCAAGAAACGTCCACTCACATATATGAACAACGCAGATGCACCAGGCGTAAAGGTGAAAGATGGGACCGTTTAGATACAGGACGAGGTCCGGCGTCATCCTGCCAATTACCTGTCCTTCAAAGAAACAGCATGGCTTACAGAGCTCGCCAACGTGTTATGCAACATCCTGTTTGTGATTATCTGTTGGTCTTTACATAAAGAACATTTATATGTTACTTATATAAAAGCCAGATCAAATGTTACTTATCTTGATTTATTTACTTTTCTTCCTACAGCGTAAAGTCAGAAGTAGAATGCAGAGCTTCCTCTGTTTGATCGAAAAGGGGATGCTCACAAATTACATGTGTAATGCCACGAAAAATACTGTGGAACTGACCTCTCTATACTATTCTGTCCTTTGCATCTCTTGGAGTTCAAAAGAAATACCAACAGGCAGTAACATGTGGACACTGGCCAAGATCGGAAAAAAAAACAAATGCGGTCACTAACTACAACCGCATGAAGGTATGCAAATGAATATAATGCTGCATTAGTGCAACAACATTTTCCGAAATGTACAATACAGGACATAAAATGAATTATGCCAGATGTCATATAAACCTAAGTCTCTTTTTTGTCAGTGCGGCTTTGACATCATGGATCAGAAGATGCATACTAATTCAACATGAGCAGGAACACTCATGAATAAAACTGAATAAAAAAAATTCACATCCACAGTCATTCTTAGTCACGCACACCACTCACATCCACGTCCACAGTTTTCCCAGTCCTAGTCTTGCTCGCGCACAAGATCTGACACGGTTTTCAAATAAAAAGGGGGTATAAAAAAACAAGTGTGGGGGTGTGTGGGAGCTTAAATGTGAGTGAGAGAATAAAACTGAAAAAAAAACAATGCTAACTTTAACTATAAATTTACAGACGCAAATCAAATGTATGCTTTTATTGTATGATATTAACAATAAGAGCAGCTCACTACTGAAAATGGAAAATTTGGGAAGCAGCTGATATTGAAACCGCGACCTCTTGATTGGAAGGCAGCAATTCTTAGCATTGCACTATGCAAGCTGTCATATCAACCGCCTACCATAACCTGGTTTCTTTTTTCTTCAGTTATAATTCTTGAATAAATGTGCACTTGTTTTGTTATACTTGTACCTTTTGTGAAAGTGTTTATTTCATATTTGTATTTCAGGCTTCACACATTACTGTATACATTTCTTATGTACATTTTTTCAATTATTATAAAACATGAAAAACATTTCTGTGTTAACTACGTTTTTACATAGATTGTTGTTGACACGGAACACACATGAAATGTATATATTTCAAATGATGATGTACTATTTTACCCTATAAAGCTCCAGCACTTCACTCAAAGATAAACACTGAGCACTGAGAAACGTCTTTGCGAAATGAACTGCAGCGGTGGGCGGGGGGATGGGATACCAGGCTGCTTGCTGCTTATCAACACATTTACAGGACAAAAGACACTGATGGAGAGGTGAGAAAGGATTAAGGTGGGCCGGATTTAAAAGTTTTCTCGTAGGCTCTGGTAATTCTAGTGTTAAAGAGGGAGTGTATAAGGTAGCGTGCTTCTATGAATTCAGTACTAATGTTCTTAGTGCCAGAAATGAATATACTGCCATTGCAATTACAAGCAAAGTAACTTCAGCAAAAATCAATGGATTTCTACGAAGACAAATTGTTTAAAATGAATGAACTTCTTAGGAATTCATCTGCTAATTTTTCTTACATAAAACAAGATCAGCCTGCTGTAGTGTATGTTGTTCCATATTTTTTCTCAGCTTGTCTCTTGCTTCTTACTGTTTGTGGAAACTTTCTGGTGATAATCTCTATTGCACATTTTAAACAGCTTCACACACCCACTAACATATTGATTCTTTCCTTGGCTTTGACAGATTTTCTAATAGAAATATTTGCAGTTCCTTTTGTGATTATTAAATCTATTGAAAACTGTTGCTGCTTTGGGAGAATATTTTGCTTTATTTATAATTTATTAAAATTTTTACAAACATCAGTGTCTGTTTGCAACTTGGTTTTTATAACTGTAGACCGTTATGTTGCTGTATGTGATCCACTTCACTATTCTTCAACAATAACCATTCAAATTTGTGGCTTGTTTATTGCACTGAGCTGGGTCTTCTCCTGATTCTACACACTTGGTATAGTATGTCTGAATGTAACTGATACTAGTGAAGGACAGGACTGGTGTGAACATAACTGTTTGGTTGCCGTGGATACAGTATTTGCCACTGTTGATGCAGTGATTACTTTTATCTTGCCCTTTTCTACTATGATCATTTTGTATTTAAAAATATTTATTGTTGCTAGGAGGCATGCAAAAGTAATTGGCTGTAAAATGCAAAAATACTGCAAAGAAAACAAATTTATCTAAAAAGTCAGAAAGGAAAGCAGCAAAAATGTTAGGGATTGTAATGGGAGCTTTTTTATTTTGCTGGGCACCTTACTTCATCAGTGGACTGAGTTATCTATAAACATTTCTATTTCTAATATATTAAAAAATGTTTTTATTTGGTTAGCCTACTTCAACTTTTGTATGAATCCAAAATTTATGCTTTATTTTATCCATGGTGTCAAAACTCATTAAAACTTATCATTACAGTTAAAATCTATTCTCCAGATTCATCACTTGTTAACTTGCTTTCAGAGAACTAGTAAACCACAGATGGCGAACATAAAACTCGGAATTTCATTAAAGGATACTGCAAAAAAGCCTAATTATTTAAAGAAAAAATTGGAAACATAGTAAATAATGGTGTGGAGCATGCTGCCTATATGTATACAGTTAGGTCCATAAATATTTGGACAGAGACAACTTTTTTCTAATTTTGGTTCTGTACATTACCACAATGAATTGTAAATGAAACAGCTCAGATGCAGTTGAAGTGCAGACTTTCAGCTTTAATTCAGTGGGGTGAACAAAACGATTGCATAAAAATGTAAGGCAACTAAAGCATTTTTTTAACACAATCCCTTCATTTCAGGGGCTCAAAAGTAGTTGGACAAATGAAATAACTGGAAATAAAATGTTCATTTCTAATACTTGGTTGAAAACCCTTTGCTGGCAATGACAGCCTGAAGTCTTGAACTCATGGACATCACCAGAGGCTGGGTTTCCTCCTTTTTAATGCTCTGCCAGGCCTTTACTGCAGCGGCTTTCAATTGCTGTTTGTTTGTGGGCCTTTCTGAAGTTTAGTCTTCAACAAGTGAAATGCATGCTCAATTGGGTTAAGATCAGGTGACTGACTTGACCATTCAAGGACTCCTGGGTTGCTGTGGCTGTATGTTTTGGGTCATTGTCCATCTGTATCATGAAATGCTGCCCAATCAATTTGACTGCATTTAGCTGGATTTGAGCAGACAGTATGTCTCTGAACACCTCAGAATTCATTTGGCTGCTAATGTTCTGTGTCACATCATCAATAAACACTAGTGTCCCAGTGCCACTGGCAGCCATGCACACCCAAGCCATCACACTGCCTCCACCGTGTTTTACAGATGATGTGGTATGCTTTGGGTAATGAGCTGTTCCACACCTTCTCCATACTTTTTTCTTGCCATCATTCTTGTAGAGGTTGATCTTGGTTTCATCTGTCCAAAGAATGTTTTTCCAGAACTGTGCTGGCTTTTTTTAGATGTTCTTTAGCAAAGTCCAATCTAGCCTTTCTATTCTTGAGGCTTATGAGTGGCTTGCACCTTGCAATGCACCCTCTGTATTTACTTTCATGCAGTCTTCTCTTTATGGTAGACTTGGATATCGATATGCCTACCCCCTGGAAAGTGTTGTTCACTTGGTTGGCTGTTGTGAAGGGGTTTCTCTTCACCATGGAAATGATTCTGCAATCATCCAACACTGTTGTCTTCCGTGGACGTCCAGGTCTTTTTGCGTTGCTGAGTTCACCAGTGCTTGCTTTCTTTCTCAGGATGTACCAAACTGTAGATTTTGCAACTCGTAATATTGTAGCAATTTCTCAGATGGGTTTTTTCTGTTTTCGCAGCTTAAGGATGGCTTCTTTCACCTGCATAGAGAGCTCCTTTGACCGCATGTTGTCTGTTCACAGCAAAATTTTCCACATGCAAGCACCATACCTCAAATCAATTCCAGGGGCCTCATGTATAACGCCATGCGTAGAACTCACACTATAACATGGCGTAAGCACAAAAGCGGGAATGTGCGTACGCACAGAAAAGTCCAGATGCAGGAATCTGTGTGTACACAAACTTTCACGTTCTTCCACCACATAAATCCAGATCAGCGTGAAAAGTAACGCACGTGCACGCGCCTTCTGTCCCGCCCCAATTACTCCCAGAATTATGCCTCTTTGAATATGCAAATCGATATAACTAGCCTTCTGTGAAAAGACAATGGGAAAAGCACGGGGGAAAATATAAGCATTTCAGCGAATACCAAGTGGAGGCAAAGGAAAAATGTACTATTTGTTGATTTAAACAGTGGTATAATCAACAAAAGAAAGTTGATCGAGTGACATAGTGTTGGAGAAACTCGAAAGCTCAAGTTCACAAAGTCGCACAGTGCCTGAAATAAAAAAGAAGTTGTCACATATCAAAGTCAGCGTGAAAAGGCGACTCACAGCGGACCGTCTGAGTGTCATATGAAAGCTTATTAGGGTACAGAGAAAAAAAATAGGCACACAGTGGGGAAAAAAGCACGAAATGTCAACTTTAATCTCGAAATTTCCACTTTAATCAAGTAGTTTATTTTGTCATTAAAGTAGAACATCATAAACTTCATCTTAAAATCATTTATTTTACTAGTTTCTCAAGTAGCACGTTAAATGCTTTGTTCTGTGTTTGATCTTCTATGTGCTCTATGTCTGCGGTGGGTTGGCACCCTGCCCAGGATTGTTTCCTGCCTTGTGCCCTGTGTTGGCTGGGATTGGCTCCAGCAGACCCCCGTGACCCTGTGTTCGGATTCAGCGGGTTGGGAAATGGATGGATGGATGGATGTGCTCTATGTGTGTGAATCACTATGTGCTTCCGTTCTTTCTCTTTCTCCGACAGGACACAGAATCCATTACATTCGTGATATTACAGCTCTCTGAATAATTAAAATACTGAGATGTATACGTGATATCATTTTCATGATGATAGGAATGAAAGCATATTATTAAACATGGGAACACGGTGGCGCAGTGATTGTTCATATCTCACGCAAGAGGCTTGCTGTGCCATGTGCGACCTTCAATGAAATAATTTATTACAGAAGTACTGTCTCTTTCAAACGTACTAACCTCCAATTCCTGTCCTTACTTTTCTTTCTCCAAATACCCAATCGCCACACAATCAGCTCTGTAATAGACGTTAAGCCATCTGTAAGCTTAGAACGCCGATTCTTCAAAACTTTTAAGGAACATTGAAATATCTTTGTAGTACATGTTTAATTATTCTATCCGTCTATCCTTCCAGTGTTGCGTCAGCACCAGCAATAATACAGCGCAAGACAGGAGCTATCAGTGAACTAGCTAGCACTGCGGCACCGTGTCCTCACATGTTTAATTATTAACAATACAGATTATTTAAATGAAGTTAAAGTTTTATATGTATACTATAAGCAACATATTTTGCTGCATTTCATCTTAAAAATGATATCATCATCATATGCGCTTTATAAAGTGGCACAGGTTGTGCAATATTATAACTGTAGTGCAAGTTTACAGTGGGGTAATTGTACTTATAAGTACAAACAGTTCTACAAGGAGCACTTGAGGGACCGATTGAGTGCGTTTATAGTTCTTGGGATGAAACTGTTTCTGAAACGTGAGGTCCGTACAGGAAAGGCTTTGACACGTTGTGGCTGAGGTAGTGTGTGCTTGAAACTGTATACCGATAATTCTGTTTCCGATCAGCTGCTGCTGTGATTCCCCACTCAGATACAGTGATATAAATACTCCGAGTGGTGCAGTGAGAGTAATATGGAAAAAGATGATCCGCTGTGGCAACCCTTAACGGGAGCAGCTGAAAGAAGAAGAAGATGCAGTGAGCGTAACAATGCTAAAGCAGTTATGGTATTTGGAATACTATGACTATTCCCTGGACCATTATATTGCTACAGGTTAATTACAATCAGATGCATCACACTAATAAACAATATGCAGTTAATTTCAGTGCATTTATAAAGCCGCGTCAGGAATGTGGGTCTAAGAAAGAAAGGGTAACAACACAGGAACAGTAGCACTGCTTTTTCGCTGGGTGCTGCCTGTCTGCAAAACCGAGCGGAGAAATTGCGTACGCCAGGGTATGAGGTACCGTGGAAATGTGCATGGCTTTACGCCAAGTTTAGGTTTTATACATCGCGATTTGAGCGTGGAAACGTTTGTACGCAACATTTCTGTGCGTACGCACCATTTATACATGAAGCCCCAGGCCTTTTATCTGCTTAATTGATAATGACATAATGACGGACTTGCCCACACCTGCCCATGAAATAGCCTTTGAGTCAATTGTCCAATTACTTTTGAGCCCCTGAAATGAAGGGATTGTTGTTAAAAAAATGCTTTAGTTGCCTCACATTATTATGCAATCGTTTAGTTCACCCCACTGAATTAAAGCTGAAAGTCTGCACTTCAATTGCATCTGAGTTGTTTCATTTAAAATTCATTGTGGTAATGTACAGAACCAAAATTAGAAAAAAGTTGTCTCTGTCCAAATATTTATGGACCTAGCTGTATATATTAGAAATAAGTAAAACAAATCGTGTGATGAAAATGAGAATAAGCAATGGATATAAATAAAAAGAATTACAATAATAAACAGTGGGAATAGTAAGTTATAACACAAAGCTGCACTATAATAAGATAAAAAGTAACAGATAAAATGTAAGTAGCAAAAGAAAATGTTATAATAGAAGTAATTATCAAAGGCAATACAACAAACTTATTTCAACATTTTATGAGAGTCTATAAATTATTAAATTTATTTAAGGGGATAGTAGATTTCACTTTACTATTTAAATAAGTGAGTATTGTTTTATCCAACCATCCACTATGCAACCCGCTATATCCTAACTACAGGGTCACAGGGGTCTGCTGGAGCCAATCCCAGCCAACACAGGGCGCAAGGCAGGATAAACCCCAGGCAGGGCGCCAGCCCACTGCAGGACGCGCACACACACACACACACCAAGCACACACTAGAGAAAATTTAGAATCGCCAATGCTCCTAAACTGCATGTCTTTGGACTGAGGGAGAAAACCCACGCAGACACGGGGAGAACATGCAAACTCCACGCAGGGAGGACCCGGGAAGCGAACCCAAGTCTCCCAACTGCAAGGCAGCAGTGCTACCCACTTCACCACCGTGTAGCCATATTGAACATTATTATTATAAAATAATTTCAAATGAAGAACAATTATAAATTCACAAATAAATAACTAAAAACTTAATTCAAATATGTGGGTGACGTCTTAAAGCGCATATTTAAAATGACACAGTATACACTGTAGCACTATCATTTCAAAGTACTTTGTTTGATTGCACTTTATGTCAAGTCTGCATGTTTTCTTTGTGCTCACCTGGGATTTTTTGAATGGTGGTAAGTTTAATAGTATCTCTAAATTTTCTTAGAATGAGCAAGTGTGTATGTGGATGTATAGCCTGAGATATCTTTATTTACCATTCATGTGTGGTTACTGTCTAGCAACTATAGAAGGATAAGCAGCATGATACCCCATAACTTACTTGAAAATGGACACTCCTTGCTGGTGTCTCCAAAACAGGCTAAATTAAAAAATGAACTAAAAATAACAACCTGGTGCAATAGTAATAGCATATTGCAAAATCCAAATTCCTGATTTTATTCAATTAGCACCCATGGGGCTCGGCCGGGCACAGCCCGAAGAGGCAACGTGGGTCCCCCTTCCCATGGGCTCACCACCTATGGGAGGGGCCAAGGAGGTCGGGTGCAGTATGAGTTGGGTGGTAGCCGAAGGCGGGGACCTTGGCGGTCCGATCCTCGGCTACAGAAGCTGGCTCTTGGGACGTGGAATGTCACCTCTCTGAAGGGGAAGGAGCCTGAGCTAGTGCGTGAAGTTGAGAGGTTCCGGCTAGATATAGTCGGACTCACCTCAACGCACAGCTTGGACTCTGGAACCAATCTCCTTGAGAGGGGCTGGACTCTGTACCACTCTGGAGTTGCCCCAGGTGAGAGGCGCCGAGCGGGTGTGGGTATACTTATTGCCCCCCAACTTGGAGCCTGTACATTGGGGTTTACCCCAGTGGACGAGAGGGTAGCCTCCCTTCGCCTTCGGGTGGGGGGACGGGTCATAACTGTTGTTTGTGCGTATGCACCGAACAGCAGTTCGGAGTACCCACCCTTTTTGGAGTCCCTGGAGGGGGTGCTAGAGGGCATACCTTCTGGGGACTCCCTCGTTCTGCTGGGAGACTTCAATGCTCACGTGGGCAATGACAGTGAGACCTGGAAGGGCGTGATTGGGAGGAATGGCCCCCCCCGATCTGAACCCGAGCGGTGTTTTGTTATTGGACTTCTGTGCTCGTCACGGATTGTCCATAACGAACACCATGTTCAAGCATAGGGGTGTTCATATGTGCACTTGGCACCAGGACACCCTAGGCCTCAGTTCGATGATCGACTTTGTGGTCGTGTCGTTGGACTTGCGGCCACATGTCTTGGACACTCAGGTGAAGAGAGGGGCGGAGCTGTCAACTGATCACCACCTGGTGGTGAGTTGGCTTCGATGGTGGGGGAGGATGCCGGTCAGGCGTGGTAGGCCCAAACGTGTTGTGAGGGTCTGCTGGGAACATCTGGCAGAGCCCCCTGTCAGAAGTAGCTTCAACTCCCACCTCCGGCAGAACTTCGACCACATCCCGAGGGAGGTGGGGGATATTGAGTCCGAATGGGCCATATTCCGTGCCTCTATTGTTGAGGCAGCTGACCGGAGCTGTGGCCGTAAGGTGGTCAGTGCCTGTCGTGGCGGCAATCCCCGAACCCGTTGGTGGACACCGGCGGTGAAGGATGCCGTCAAGCTGAAGAAGGAGTCCTACAGGACCCTTTTGTCCTGTGGGACCCAGGAGGCAGCTGATAGGTACCAGCAGGCCAAGCGGAATGCGGCTTTGGTGGTTGCTGAGGCAAAAACTCGGGCGTGGGAGGAGTTTGGGGAGGCCATGGAGAACGACTTTCGGACAGCTTCGAGGAGATTCTGGTCCACCATCCGGCGTCTCAGGAAGGGGAAGCAGTGCAGTGTCAACACTGTATATGGTGGGGATGGTGCGCTGCTGACCTCGACTCGGGATGTTGTGGGTCGGTGGGGGGAGTATTTCGAAGACCTCCTCAATCCCATTAACATGCCTTCCAATGAGGAAGCAGAGCCTGGGGACTCAGAGGTGGGCTCCCCCATCTCTGGGACTGAGGTCACCGAGGTGGTCAAAAAACTCCTTGGTGGCAGGGCCCCGGGGGTGGATGAGATACGCCCGGAGTTCCTCAAGGCTCTGGATGTTGTAGGACTGTCTTGGCTGACACGCCTCTGCAACATCGCATGGACATCAGGGACAGTGCCTCTGGATTGGCAGACCGGGGTGGTGGTCCCCCTCTTTAAGAAGGGGGTTCGGAGGGTGTGTTCCAACTACAGAGGGATCACACTCCTCAGCCTCCCTGGAAAAGTCTATTCAGGGGTCCTGGAGAGGAGGGTCTGTCGGATAGTCGAGCCTCGGATTCAGGAGGAACAGTGTGGTTTTCTTCCTGGTCGCGGAACAGTGGACCAGCTCTACACCCTTAGCAGGGTCCTGGAGGGTGCATGGGAGTTTGCCCAACCAGTCTACATGTGTTTTGTGGACTTGGTAAAGGCATTCGACCGTGTCCCTCGGGGAATCCTGTTGGGGGTACTCTGAGAGTATGGGTTACCTGCCCCCCTGATAAGGGCTGTTCGGTCCCTGTACGATCAGTGCCAGAGCTTGGTCCGCATTGCCGGCAGTAAGTCGAACCCGTTTCCAGTGAGAGTTGGACTCCTCCAGGGCTGCCCTTTGTCACCGATTCTGTTCATAACTTTTATGGACAGAATTTCTAGGCACAGCCAGGGCGTTGAGGGGGTCCGGTTTGGTGGGCTCAGGATTGGGTCACTGCTTTTTGCAGATGATGTTGTCCTGTTTGCTTCATCAGGCCATGATCTTCAGCTCTCTCTGGATCAGTTCACAGCCGAGTGTGAAGCGGCTGGGATGAGAATCAGCACCTCCAAATCCGAGACCATGGTCCTCAGCCGGAAAAGGGTGGAGTGCCCTTTCAGGGTTGGTAGCGAGATCCTGCCCCAAGTGGAGGAGTTCAAGTATCTCGGGGTCTTGTTCACGAGTGAGGGAAGAATGGAGCGTGAGATCGACAGGCGGATCGGTGTGGCATCCGCAGTAATGCGGGCGCTGCATCGGTCTGTCGTGGTGAAAAAGGAGCTGAGCCGCAAGGCGAAGCTCTCAATTTACCAGTCGATCTATGTTCCTACCCTCACCTATGGTCATGAGCTATGGGTAGTGACCGAAAGAACGAGATCGCGAATACAAGCGGCTGAAATGAGTTTCCTCCGCAGGGTGCCTGGGCTTAAAGATAGGGTGAGAAGCTCAGTCATCCTGGAGGGGCTCAGAGTAGAGCCGCTGCTCCTCCGCATCGAGAGGAGTCAGATGAGGTGGCTCGGGCATCTGATCAGGATGCCTCCTGGACGCCTCCCTGGTGAGGTGTTCCGGGCACGTCTAACCGGGAGGAGGCCCCGGGGAAGACCCAGGACACGCTGGAGGGACTATGTCTCTCGACTGGCCTGGGAACACCTTGGGATTCTCCCGGAAGAGCTAGAAGAAGTGGCCGGGGAGAGGGAAGTCTGGGCATCTCTGCTCAAGCTGCTGCCCCCGCGACCCGACCTCGGATAAGCGGGAGACAATGGATGGATGGATGGATAGATGGATGGATAAATGTAATATCTTTTCTATTTACTACACTAGGAGGCTCTGCCCCCTGCTCGCTTCGCTCGCCCACCCCCGTGTTTGGTTTACCGGATATACAATTTAAAGAGATTGTAATTTTCATGGGAATTGTTACATATGCATTATTTTCACTGTTACTTTAAAAACTTTTGTAAAAACAATACTTGTCCTTTATTTCCGGCCCCATGCGTGGTTACATCTCTTTCTCGCAAGACGTATAATGCTGCTCGCGTTGTGAAGGAGGTGTGGCTGAACACACGCTAAGGATATGCCATCGGATCAGCTGCTGTCTTTCTGCTTCTGGCAAGCTGCCTGTTCTGCTTGTCGCATGTCGTTGTTTTAAGAGCCTGGAGCACATGATGCGTGTCTGCCAAAAGCAATCCAACAACTGCTAGGTTAGATATCTGTGGACTTGTTTTAAATGATGGCTCAATGCCTTGTCTCGCGTGATATTGTAAAAACAATAATTGTCCTTTATTTACAGCCCCGGGCGTGGTTAAATCTCTTTCTTGCAGGACAATTAACACTGCTCGCGTTGTGAAGGGGGGTCAGCTGCTGTCACGCTGCCCTTCGATCATTATAAAGCCTGTACAGCCGCTGTCTTTTTTGCCACTTTGTGTCTCTGCTGCTTGCGTTGTGATCGCTTCTCCGTGATCATAAATATACTCTTGACCGAATTGCGTTTTCTTTGAAATTAAACTTGTCGTTTCTTTAACTGTTCTCATAGCGTATGGTCCATTATTGTGTAAATCTAGGTTTTGTGCATTGAATGATGCGAAGGTGAAAAGACTTTGTTTTCTGCTCTTTGCCTTTTATTTCTGACCTCGCTTTGTCCTGCTATTTTTTCAATTACACCTGGTCCTGATGATTAATTTCCTTTTGTTTGCGCTAATGCGATCTTTTAGTTTTCGACGTTTCATTTATAACGTATTTTCCTTTATACGCTGCGTACCTTTACACTACTGATTTTTTTGCTTGCCGTGTTCTGATATTGCTTGTAAGTAGGGCGTGTCTTGCAAGAATCTCATGTTCTATATCCCCGCGAGATGCTCCGTGGCCATTGTCTTTCATCTCGCGGGTCTTTTATTTGTCTTCTGTGATCTTAACATGAAGATCACATATCGTCTCCTAGTCATTCCCTCCCACAGGATTTTTTTTTATAATAGAGAGATAACAATCTTAAAGTATGTGAAGTGTTTTCTGGTGATTGTTACATTGATTTATTTGGCATTTCTCATGTTCTTGCAAGTTACTCATAAACAGACTCTTGGAGTGAGAATTTCTTCAATTCCTGCCTTTACGACCTCTTATCAATTCTTAACCTTGTACACAACAGCCCAGCTCAGCACAATAGAGACTGGGTCAATGGTTAATAAACTTTAATTAAAATACTTTCTAAGAGTGCTAAGTGTAACATCTAATAGTAAAAGGGTTATAATAATCAATATAATAATCAAAGAGTAAAAACCATATTTCACAATCACTCCTTTTTGTTCTCTAGAACAATAATCATCAATAAACATTTGTCTTACACAATTGATTCACCTAAGTTTACATTAGCATAGGGTTATTTCATTTACAAGGTAACATAACCAAAATCAGGAGGGAGACAGAAGTGTTTACCATGATGTTGGTAACAGGTGACATAAAGGATCGCATTTTACATTTAAAAACACAGCAACATAACAGAATGATGATAATAATAGTTATTAAGGAAACAAATACTGTTATGAAGTGATTGGGTGATGTTTTGAATGTAATGGCTATATGAGTTATCACTCAGTATATAGGTAAGGTCTTCAAAAATATCTAACATCTCTACCTTTATTTCAGTGTAGGCCATTGCATCTGGGTTTTGGTATTGTTTTTTTACAAGTTTTGCCTTTTTTATTCCTGTTTGCCTGGTTATTTCAAATTCTTGGTTCTAATGTCTGTGTTTATCATTCACATCTTTTTCCATTTCTATCACAACAAGCCTCGGACATTTGTATGTCTCTTAACATTATGATCATGTTGTTGTGTGGATGGAGGATTTTTATATCCACGTTTTACTCATCTTTTAAACTCAATAGGATTTTGCCAGATTGTCAAAGGCTCAACTAATTATCGTAATCACACATTCGATCTTATAAAATTGAGATTCAAATTTTAAGTATTACTCCATTAAATTAAGTCACTTTTAGTCACTCCTTATTTATGTTTGATTTCTTATTTCTCTTATCAATACAATTGCAGATTAAAGCAAGGACAATACAACATTCAGATTGTAACTCTGCGTCAAACTTTGAAGATGTTTTGGGAATCTCAAATATAGTTATGGAACACAATTAAGATCAACTGACATCTAATGATAATGGGTCTTTGAAAGAGGCTTTAGTTACAGTAGCTCCTATTAAAATAAAAAGAATGAAAGCACATAGTGTCGAACCTCACTGTACAGACTACTAGTGCTTTTACACTATATATGTAAGCAACCGTTGCCCTTATGAGAAAGTGGTATATGCCCACATGGATGGGATAAAGTATGAGGTGCTGACAGCACAGATTTTGGTGTGACTGTAGCCTAATTTGTGAGAGGTAGTCTCGCTGGCATCGGGGCAAAAAAATTTGCTTTTGCTTGGATTCGTCCCCTGGATTACATTTTGCCATGCTCTCTTCTCTGCTGCAGCCTGATTTAGCATGGCCTCTCTTTTCCTGGCTCCTCTCTGAATCTCCTATCTCCAGCAAATGCAGTTCTCAGTTATTGATGTCAATACTCCTGGACTTCATGTCACACTTGTAGATGTCCTTAAAGCAGCAGTGGGGGGTCACCTTGTGCCCTGATGCCAACAACCAGCTCATCGTACAGGAAATCTTTGGGGCTTCTCCCATCATATATCTTGTGGGGCAATAAAACAAAGTTGGCGGTGTATCAAAAGGGTGTTAATATGGGGATCTTGGCTTGTGTATGAACTTTCTCATTCATCATTTGGTCCCAACCAACTCATGCCAAGAATGTGCCTGAAGGACATTTAATTGTCTTTCTTTCTTTCTTTCTTTCTTTCTTTCTTTCTTTCTTTCTTTCTTTCTTTCTTTCTTTCTTTCTTTCTTTCTTTCTTTCTTTCTTTCTTTCTTTCTTTCTTTCTTTCTTTCTGCTGAGCACACATTTGCTGTATACAGCCATCTTGGTGTGGAGAATCAGTTTCATGTTATTCAGTCAGCTTGGCAAAGGTTGAGGCAGCACGACCGATCATCTGCGTTGTGCTGAAAAATTGTCTTTCAAAATATAAAAAATTGCTCAAAAATCCTAATCACCAGCACACACAAATTTGTTCACAAACTGTACCCTACTCCCAGGAGGCATCACCTAATCAGACTAGACTTAGATCCCATATGTGACCTTAAAGTTCCCTGGTACTTTTGTTCACATGTTCTGGGAATGCCCTCTGGTGGCAGCTCTCTGGAATTATGTAGCAGAGTCCCTCCCTACAATTCTGCAGCAACGCTACCGTCACACCACTCTGCCTCCACATGTTTAGTACATGCTTTAATACATTTCATTATGAAAATTCTATCAAGTATTTTTCTTAGTATTCTAAATATTCAGAGAGCAGTAATGTCATTAAGTAAATGTATTTTGTGTAGCAATCGCTACCTCTCAGTGCAAGAGGAATTCAGTTTAAGAAGCATATAATGATTAACAACTGGGTGGGGGAGCACTTAATACGAAGCATTTAATGCACTTACATTAGTTATGACGGGGTTTGAGAAAATTTTGTAAATTAAACTACAAGAATAAAGTGGAAATGTTGAGAATAAAGTAAACATTTTGACTTAATCTTGACATAAATGCCGAGATTAAAGTGGAAATGTCAAGAATAAAGTTGACACTTTGATTTTAATCTCGATATAGACTTTTTTTTCTTCACTGTGTCCCAATTTTTTTTTCCGTGGCCCTAATACGCCTCCATACTTATTCAAGGATTTTATTAACAAATGATAATTCAGAGATAGGACTGAAATTTTTGAGGACAGAAAACACTACATCTAGTTTATTCAAACTTTAAAAAAGTGGGCAGGCATAATATTGAGCGAGCAAGAAGTTGACTTCATGTGAAAGACAAGGTTACTGAATGAAACAAAGGGACACTGGATTAAACTGGCTGAAGACAATGGTGTGTGTGATGAAGTTGGATAATACTGAACTGGAGTTGGAATATTAGACTTAATATCGTTGATCTAGTTAATGAACAAATGTAAGAAGTCATCACAGGTCAAGGAATACATAGCACTGATAAGTTTTACTGATGCATTAAAGTGCAACATTAAAAATACTGAATAAAATTTGAGGTCTATAGCTGGTATTGTAAGTAATGTTAGAGTAATATTTTTGGTGTCTTAATAGCTTCTAGATATTTGACAAGACAATCTCCCAGAATGTCGTAGAAGTCTATCCTTCCTCCATTTCCTGTCTGCTTAATGGAGTGGGTAGTGTCAATATAGTGGAATCCAGGGACAACCTGATAAGGCTGGAACAAGTGAATATCGGCACAGGATACAAGTGGAGGGCACAGACCGAGGTTGGCTTTGCCATCAGCAGGTTGCAACAGAAAGACATCCTGGGGACAGTGCAAGAGAGCTGAGTAGGACTAGGTAGAGGAGAACCTACACTTGTATGGAGTAAGGCCACAAAGGTGCAGAGAAAGACTATTGTAATGGAGGTGGTTATAGGGGCGCAGCACGAGTGGTACCTCCTTAAGGCAGTGACCCAGGGCCAGAAACTATGGGAGGCCTACACAACTAGAGATGTCAGCTGGGCAGACATCTGGAGGACACCACATGCACGGCTGAGCTTCCTAATACGGATGATGTATGACAGTCTCCCTTGTCCTTGGAACATCACTCTATGGTTTGGGAGAGAGGAGAAGGGCCCACTGTGTAGCAACAGTAACAAAGGTGTACAGCACATCTTGTAGGGATGCAAGGTTGCAGTGACACAGGGGTGTTATAGGTGGCAGCATAACCTAGAGCTGACAAAGTTGGCAGAGCTATTAGATAGGTGCAGGGTGGTGGCAAATAATGCTTCAGAACTCCCTCAGCCAGAAACTGTATTTGACCTAAAACAGCAGCAAAAATGTCGGAGTCAGTGCTGACCCTTGGGAAAGCATGGGATTTGATGGAGAACTTTGATAAACAGCCAGATTTTCCATCAGAAATTACTTAAACACTATTAAGACTAGAAGCTGTATTGTGTATTATTAAGACTACAGCTGACAGGAAGGTCCTCGTCATAGAACTTACCATTCCCTGAGAGCAGGGGCTACCAGTAGCACATGAGTACAAGCACTTCACTGCTGTGCGGTGCCGAGAGTTGATTCAACAATAAAATAAAAATAAAAAAGAGTAATAAAATCATCACCCGAAAGCGGATAGTAGCCGTCACATAGTATATGTGTACCAAATTTCAAGTCAATAGGTGAAACGGTTTGCGAGCTACAGGTGATTTAAAATCCTGGACAGACAAACGAACAGCCACGGTACCGTATTATAGAAGAAGATATGTGTTAGCACAAGGATTACAAGTGTACTAAAACTGTGAGGTTTATTCTTTCTTTTAGGTAGTCCAAGTTACATAGGACATCTATCCTTGAAAACGGCTTTTCCCCTCTGTTTGTGAAAAAACCATCCTTTGTTTGATTCGCATTCAGGGTGAAGGGGATGTAAGTTTGAACTGTGATTCCAAGAGTCAAGAAGTGGTTGCATTCTTCTTGATTACGAGTCAAAGGCCCGGGGTTTGTGCGGTGATCATGGTCAAGCTAGACATTTTTATTATTCCAAAATGAAACACTGACACGCCCCATATCCATATCAAGCAAGTATCACAAATATAAGACAGTAAAAAACTAAATTTACAAACACTAAGTCGCAGAGGAAATTAAAAAACATATTAAGAATGGATCAACAAGGGATCACCCCAAACTCACAGCACACTGCAACTGAACCTATGTGTTTTGCAGTATATTATTAGCTAAACGGTCATCTATTTAGCCCGTTCCTCAGAGATGCAATGAGTTGGGCAAAACATTATTTAACATCTGAAAGTATGATGCTAATTAATATTAGACTGCTATTGTTAGGACCTTATCCGGCACTAATAGTTGGGCTTGTGTTCCTCCAGAGTCAGGAAGAACATGAAAAAGTGGAGTTATAAAGGAGTTATTACAATTTGAAAAACTGTCATAAGGTATAAAAAACATTGATATGGGGACAAAACCAGCATGAAAAGAAACCTTTTTGAAATAAATAATAAGCTTTTTTGACATGTACAGTCTGGAATAGTCTGAAGATGTCTTAAAGAGTTAATATTTAAATAAAGCTTGCAAATGGCATATTAAAAATATTAAAAACACAGAAGTACCATTTAATGATATCAATTAGTGTTAAGTATTATCAAGCACTGGGCTCTGTTTATAAGGTTTATTTAATTTAGTTATAAGCAAAATGATTGGATGCATTTTGCTTTGAAATTAACCATAGTTTGATACAGCTTTAAGAATGAGAATGCAAGACAAACCTATACACTTAATAACAAATGTTGCCATTTCAATTAGGGATATCTTGGATCTCTGTTTTATTTTAACATTTTGACAAGAAACCCCTAGTCAGCGAAATACTGTATACGTCATATATTGAAAATGACCCGTGCCGACATGCTAACTAAATAGATATAAGATAAGATATTTGAGAATATGGGCCTGGGCTCTACCCAGATGATTCTGACAAACTATGGGGTCTCCACTTAATTGCCAGACTTTCTGCGGGTGCTATGGATCTTGTAATGGAGAATGCAAAAGATTCTATAATCTTTAAGGGACATGTGTCCACAGTGTTAACCAACCATAGTACGTGATGTTCAAAATTCAACTAGTGTTTTTCAGAAGAGATAGGACAAGTGCGGCGTGTGTGCTGTATTCTCTTCTCTGTATTAACTATTCACAATGACCAGACTCCCGAGACCTTAGGCTTTTTTTATGTAGAAGTACATTTCACAAACATGAATAAGAGACAATCCATCAAACTACTCTTGACCCAAAACAGGGCCAAGCAGGGGGTGGGACCGACACCCCTCAAAATGCTCTTGACACAAAGAAGGGCCAATCAGGCGGGTGGGGTGGGACACTCTTTTCAAAGAGTCTTTGGCCCCCAAGCGGACAGGATTTGCCGGGCTATAAAACAACTTTTTCAACGACATGTTTTGAACGGTTAACAATCAGCACCTCTAAGGCTATGCTCCTGATCAGGCATGATGGTCTACAGGCCAGATGGCCCCCTACAATGGCCTGTTTTGACCTGAGGCTAATGTGCCCGACACCAAGGAGTCTGCGCCTAACAGCTAGCCTCCAGACCAGCCTTCTTGGCCGTACCTTCTTATCCCTTCAACTGACCAGATCTAGGAGCCTGAGCCTCCGTTACCTGCCCCTGGTGATACAGTATGTCTGGGTCGGATAGTTTCCTGGAGAACCGCACAGTACCTGACATTTTTGTACCTGCTAATGATGTTCCGGGGTAAGCCTAGCAGGGGTTGAGGAGATAGCCATTCAGGCCAGGCCGTGTACAACCTGGTAGAGGCTCTGGCCTCTTGGAAAATATCAACCAAGGATGCGGATTATGCAGGCATGACCCTTGAAAAAACTGACGGACCCTGGGTGAAACATTTTGAAAGGCTCTGAAGCTGGGCAAGAGTTGGATGGCGGCTCTGCTGGATATAATAGTGGATTGGTACCTAAAAGTACCTGTCAGGGATGTTGAATAGACCAACCAAGCCAGACGCGGACTACGTGAAGAATTTGTTGAAAAAGTATTTCCCAATATTCAAACCAATTATAAGAATCACGATTGGCTGAGTGAACGAGCTATTCTTGCAGCCAAAAATAAAGACGTCTACGAACTTAACAATATTATTCAGTCTAACATTCTGCACAGACAATGGAACAACAAAAAACATTGTATACCCACAAGCATTGTGAAATTAAGCATATTAGAAACGTGCGCTTTCTCTTTTCTTTCTTTTCCATTTAACCAGACTGAGCCACAGCAACGCGTGGCCGGGTACAGCTATATATATATATACATATATATATACATATACATACACACACACATAAACAGTATATATATACATATAAAAAGCGGCTCATACGAAAACAACACGTTTGGCTCAAAAAAGCCGATTGTGGATTTGCGTACAGCCACAGAAACTTTGTAGCGACACGAGACTTCAGGTCACATCTCTGCAAAAGAACCTAATTCAGGCATCTATTTTTACTGGCAGTGGTTCAGGGGAGAGAGTTTTTATTCCTTGCATCCCCGTTATACACTCTGATCTCAATTTCAATTTTTGATCTCTTGATTTCAATTCAAACGCCTCGAATTTCCAGTAAGGCTCTGCTTCACAATGGCAATTAATAAGTCTCAGGGACAGACCCTACAAAAGGTTAGCATTGATTTGAGGCAAGATTGCTTTTCACATGGCCAACTGTACGTTGCATGCTCAACAGTAAGCTCAGCGCACAGCTTGGTCATATTACAAGCAGAGGGGCGAACTGACAACGTGGTATACAAACAGATCCTTAACAAATAATTATTTGTATATTTTTCCTCAGTTTAAAAATGTTTACTTTTCTTCTTAATAACAATTTTAAGGCAGTACTTCGCCGCTGCGAAGCACGGGTATTTTGCTATTTTTTAATAAAAGTTAATCATTCTTAAGCAAATAGCACATGTTTATTGATTAATATAAAATATGGAAATCAAGTTTAAATAGTATTAAATAGTTTTATTACAGACTGAACTGCAAGGAATATAATATGGTTTTCATATATTTAAAGAATGTATTTTTATGACTGTTATATACTGTAAATAGTGGCTTGGGTGGGTTTTCACAAAGTCTCTTTCAGATAAACTCGTATTCAACTAAAAGTAAACAGAGGAAAATAGTACTTTAGTTTACTGAGGCAGTAAATAAAGAAATGTCACTGTTGTACGAATAAAGCAGCATACAGAACTGAATCTGAATGAACATATGCCAAAGTCTAATGGAGGAAGGTCTTTACACAACATAATTAATGAGCAGTTTTCTTTTTTGAATATTGTTTTTAAAATCCATCCATCAATTTTTTTATCAACTCTGCTTAATCTCCCCGTAGTGTTGCCACAAGGCAGGCTTCAACCCTGAATTAGGTACTAGACCACCACAATGTCCTCTCAGAAAAACCCACACTGACAAAGAAAAGATGCAAACACAACACAAGTAGAAATGTCACCTTTGTGCAATTATATAGTAAATGAAATCCATTCATAAATTTTTATTTTGGTACAGTTTGTTTTTCTGCCCAAGGCACCATTTGTATGTCGTTTTCATAAGCAAAAGTAACTTTTAAATATTTAACAAAGTGACACTCTATACATACAAATGCTCATACTTCACTATATACACATAACATAAACATAACATTCTCAAGCCAGTTTAATGCAACACACAACATAGTTTTTATCTTATCTTGACATACTATGTGTTAAAGTGAAAAGGGCTTTGAATGAGCACATTTGCACTGTAAGCCATTTTGCAGTAATAAAAAACATTAAAACCCATAACTTACTCCAAATCGTAAGGAATGCATTATAAAATCAGAATGTCTGTATACATCTGAGCGGCACGGTGGCGCAGTGGGTAGCTCTGCTGCCTCGCATTTGGGAGATCTGGGGACCTGGGTTCGCTTCCCGGGTCCTCCCTGCGTGGAGTTTGCATGTTCTCCCCGTGTTTGTGTGGGTTTCCTCCGGGCGCTCCGGTTTCTTCCCACAGTCCAAAGACATGCTGGTTAGGTGGGTTGGCGATTCTGAATTGGCCCTAGTGTGTGCTTGGTGTGTGGGTGTGTTTGTGTGTGTCCTGCGGTGGGTTGGCACCCTGCCCGGGATTGGTTTCTGCCTTGTGCCCTGTGTTGGCTGGGATTGGCTCCAGCAGACCCCCGTGACCCTGTGTTCAGATTCAGCGGGTTGGAAAATGGATGGATGGATGTATACATCTGTGAATGAAATCATAAAATTAGGATCTGTGTACATTTCCATGAGTGAAACTGAGCAGTACTGCATCACATGGGGTAATTTTTATATTGAACTACATTTAATGTGGATATTTGTTAATCAAAATATCTAAAGGGTTTTTTATAATGTTTGACCATGAATTTAGTTTTTGACCGACCGAAACGATGTTATTACATATGTTAAAAGCATTTTTAAAATGTATTTAATTTGTGTTCTATTTAAAAATCTTGACTTTATGAATATTATGAATGTGTTTAACAATAAAAGAAATTTAAAGTCTAGCAACTTAAAATGTATAATGTGCTCCCTCATTTATTTTATTCTGAATTTGTTTAATTGCACTCCATGGGTGGAATATAAACTCTTAGTTTAAGGGCACTTGAGTTAGTATTTAGCATACAAAAGAATCCTTCACAGTGCATCTGTTTCTGACCATTTTAACTTGCAGGAGGTAAGGCACTGGTATGATAGATAGAAGCTGGCTTATTGATAAGGGACAGAGATAGCTCTTTTCATTAGTTACACACCAATGTCTTTTGTCCATTTATCAAAGGTTTGTGAAAAGATCACTGAGAGGGGTGAACCTCTTGCCTATGAAAGGAAACCAAGTCCAAACAAAACATTTCCTTAAAAAGGTGTGGTCACCCAAACCTTTGGTGAAAGTAGCAGTTTAAAATAGAGGTGATGTGAAGCAATGCATATTAAATTCTTGTAGCTGGTACAGACAGATTGATATTTGGCATCAGGCAAAAAAAATGGATAGATGGACAATAGAAGTTTTCCTTGTTCTGGTTACATGCTATATCCTCTCTCCCTTGGATGATTGATATTTCACAAGCATCAACCAGTAGAGACTTATGGAGACACGGAATGACTACTTTGTCCCAAACATCATGCACCATGAAATTCACCTCAGATTACTAAGCATTGGGTGTAGACAGGAATTCATTTCATGGTGGGGATGAGAAAGTATTTAAATCATAATTCAGTCCATAATTAACCAATTGGAACTGTCATCAAATATAATTATGGGAGCTAAACCTGAAATCTACCCCGCCTAGGGTATGCCTATCATTGCACTTCACCCACATGGTTGCCTCTCGTATAGCTTCTAGTAACTTGGCCAGTTATGCTGTTCTGCTCATCAATGTGGGGATTTAATTTATATATGTGTGCATTCAATAACATATCTGAAAACCCACAAATTACATGAAAGCTTTCCTTTGACTGTCTGTGGGCCATGCTATAGTATATATTGTACTGTAGTGAAATGACTGTTTTGATACTGCACACACTTTTAACTAAGCCACTAACTGACAAAGTGCATCTCCCAGAACATTCTGAAAAGAACCTCTATCAAGGCACCTTTTTGAAAAATCAGAATTTGCACTGCTTTGATCAGAGGAACTGCATTATTTTAACAGAAGGTTACAATGTAAATGTTCTACTTTTTAAAATGATTTTAAAACAAATATTTAATCTCTGTTTATACTACCAATATATATTTTCACTTTACTTTCACTTCTATGTTTTGTCTTTGACTATTGATCAATGTTTCAGTGTCTTAAGTGTCTTAAGAAGATAACATGTAGTAAAACGGCAAGAGGAGAACCATAAACATTCATAGGCAGGCAATGTGCTATAAGGCTTTGGACTTTAAACCCTGAGGTTGTGGGTTGAAAGACTTTTACTGACTTTCTGTGACCATAAACAAAATATTTCACCTGCCTGTGCTCAAATCAGAAAAAACTGAATGAAATATAGCCAATTGTATGTTTCAGATGTTAAGTCACCTTTAATAAAGATGTCAGCTACATAATAATAATCCCTTCTGAAGAAGTTGTAATGTTATCATTTCAGAAGGGAAAGTCATCGGCACTCTCTTTTGGGATACAGAAGGTATAATTTTGATTATTGAGTGCTTCATGCTTCCTGAAAGGGGTTTGGGAGTGATTAGGACAATACTGAAGAAGTGAAACATTGGTAGCGAGTGCAAGATTTTGACTGTTACAAGAAGGGAATAGGTGCTTTTGTTTCTTACTGACATGAGGCTTGGAAAACTGATAGAGATTGCATAGCAGCACTAGGAGTCTATTATGTGTGTTTAATCAATTCTGTGACAAATTCATAACAGTAAAAAAAAACTGCTGCCAAAATTTATGGAAAACCCTTTTATAATTCAATAATGGTAAACTACAAAAACTACATTTATATACATAAAAATGCATATCAAGATAAACAATAAAACAGAATTAAATAGTAATAATTTCATATAAGTTTTTGTTAGCTTTAGAAGTGAGATGGACAATGTAAATAACTGCAGGAATTTTGATGATTAATTATGAATAATGTGGGATTAATCCAATAATTCAGTAAGGCTTCTTTCTCTGTTTTAGGTGGTGGTTCTCTGGCCTTTAAACTTATATGAAGTTAACAGAGGCACACTCATTTTAAGAATCAGAACGATACAATTTATTGATAAACATAAGGAATATAGAAATATGATAACTGCATATATATGTTGACATATAAGACTGGACACAGACAGAGTAGACAGACAAACATGTAACATATAGGCTGGCTGTTTACTGTTATTTAGATTTCTATTCTTTCTTGGGCATGATGTTACTCTGCAACTGGCCCTGCAAGTGGTCCTCCATCTTGCAGAAAAAACTTTGGGATTGGTGGCAGGATTAGCACTCCAGCCACCGTAAAAACTTCACACAGCTCCAAAACGGCAGATAAAACTCCTTTCTGCTCTCCTCTGGAACAGCTCTGCTCCAGCAGCACACAGGAAGGATGAATGCATTTTGAAGGTGATGGGGGAAAGCCCTCAGGGGCCTCATCCCCGCAGAGCCAATGGGGTGAGGCCTGTTGGTGATCGGAACTGGTGTGGTGCTGAGGAGTCGCTCCCTGCACAGCATCACTTGGGTTACATCTGAGTAGGTGCATGGAACATCTTGTCTCTCTGGCATGATGATCATCTTTCTGTGCTGTTGGAGGAGCTTTGTAAACTGTGAAGTGCACAGCCCTGGGACTGGACAGATCTCTGTAAGTGGGTAGTGGGTACACCTTTTATTGGTCTGGATGATCTGATGGCTGCCTAAGACATATCCACAAAATGTACATTGATTTTAGAGATTATAAATAAATTAAATATAGTCAGTGAAAAAATTACTATGGATCAAATAAGTTAATTAATGAAGAGGATGAACTGCATTCAATGACTTACAAAACCAAGAGTAGAAAAAAGCATAGATAATGCTGAGAACTGGGTTCATGCCCTATCCCTTTCACTCTTTGTGACTTTTTTTTTCTTTAATTAACTTGGATTTATTCCCATAACTCAGTGAGGCAACTATTATGTTAATGTTTTGAAAACCTTTTACCCTGGCACCACAGAGAGCATCCAAACACAGAGCTGCACATCATGGTTTAGGAATTGCTCAGTCCAAGATTGCAAAACCATGCAGAGAGTGGTGCATTCAGCAGAGTGCATCTTAAGTTATAAATTGTTTAATAACAGAAACGGTTTAGTATGGTGACCAGTATCCACTAAAAACAGTACATGTACATAAATTTAACTGTGTGGATATTAATCTTGCATGTCTATTTGCAATTATATATATATTAGTACATAAGGTAATTATTACACAAAATGGCAGAATAAAAGAAACCAAAAGATCTGCTGAAGTTCCATGCAGGTTGGAGTGTAACTATGCAGTCTTCCAGACAATAATTGCCTCTTGATGCCAAATCAGGAGGGAGGTTGGAGAAATGCACTACACATGCATAACTCAGAACTAAAAGCCGAAAAAGAAGATAGGGAACTGTTAATGTAGTCAAACACAATAGTGGGTAACACATAGCAAGGCTGCAATCAACAGTTAAACATAGAAATCTCAGTGAACAAACACAAAAAAAATTGAGTAGACAATACAAAATACATCTCCAAAATTCCAGTAGGTTTCTACTGAATGAATACCCATAAAAAGTATTCCCAACCAAAAAATCTGCTGGAGCTAAATAAAGCACAAGCATGTTAGTCGTGGGGGTGAAGCTGCTTAAGAAAGTTGATGAAAATAATTCGCACAAGATTGCCACAAGATACAAGAAGAACTCAAGCTGTAGCTATATGGAGTAAAGGATCACAGAGACTGAAGTAGTTTGGAGTTTTTTGATGCACAATATATTTTTCAGATTAAAACAATACTGCAAGCATTTGTTTTCCCACATTTTATCCATTGTCTTCTAGCTGCATTTGAAGCCAACTAGAAGAAATACAGTACTTATAATACTCGTTGAGAAATGCCCATATTTTGTGAAATCTGGCTATGTCTTGAGAGAAAAGGGCACCTGCACCTGAGAACTGGGTTCATGCCCTAGCCCTTTCACTCTTTGTGACTTTTTTTTCTTTAATTAACTTGGATTCATTCCCATAACTCAGTGAGGCAACTATTATGTTAACGTTTTGAAAACCTTTTACCCTGGCACCACAGAGAGCATCCAAACACAGAGCTGCACATCATGGTTTAGGAATTGCTCAGTCCAAGATTGCAAAACCATGCAGAGAGTGGTGCATACAGTAGAGTGCATCTTAAGGTTAGCACTGCTCTGCAGGACATCTACTCCAAGTGCTGCAGGATCAGGGCTGTTAAAATAATTGTGGACTCTACCCACCCCAGCAATACACTGCTCGGCCTGCTCAACTGAGGCAAGCAGCTATGCAGCATAATGGCAAAGACCAAGAGACTCAAGAAGAGCTTTTGCCGTCAGGCAATCAGGATCCTGAATTCTGAAATGCCAACAAACATCTGAATCTGAAATTCACTTTAATTTAATGCACAGCCACTTTATACTTTTTACTTTTTTTACTGTTTAAGATTTCAAATTTTAACTTAATTTTAATTTCGTCTAACTTAATTTAGTTTAAATTAATTAGTTTTAATTTTTAAAGTTTTGTTATCTATTTCTTAATTTTATTATTTATTCTATTTTGAGTTTGATTTTGTTTTGCACAATCTTGGAGTACGCTAGTTTTTTCAGTTCACTGAAAATTATACCTGTATAACTCTGTGGGGTGTTGACTAAAATTCTTGAATGTTGAGAAGAAATAAAAATGCCATGCTGCTCATCCCTATACTGTCATATTAGCTCCAGCTTCTAGATGTTGCCTGTTATGGAATAAAAGGTCCAAAAAACAAACAAACAAAAGAAATGTAATAAATCTGTTCATCTTTGAGAGTTATAATATAATCACAAGGTTGTAGACAACAGGAACCGATTCTGAAAGTACAGGATGCAAATCAGGAAAGACACTCATTGGTATATCACTTCATTGCAGAACAATTGCTTAGTCAGTCATGCTACCTAAATATAAATTGTCCTACTATTATTAACCAACACAATAATCTGAGATTGTTTGTGTAATAATGTGTGAACAAGCCAGTACAGTATGTTTAGTCCAGTTTAAGATTGCAGGTGCAAGGCAAGAACAAGTCAAAAACAGGCTGCCTTTCCATTGCATTACACACTCAAAACAAGCCCATACTCATTCATTGTTATTTCTTCAGTTTTTCATGCCATTTCTAAAAAACATGTGGGTTAAGTTAAGCATAGACTTTTAAACTTTATTTACACAATTCACCAGGTATTGGTACAATTCAGAAGGACAGATTTGAATAAAACCTATTCCTCAGTGCTGATGATATTCTTCTCTTTACAGTATATCTAATCTGAATTTACACCTTTAACATGCTACATAAAATGTATTATTTTCATAAGATTTCTGGAAGCACAGTTTATTAGTCCTTGTTAGTAATAATTGATGCATAATACACCAAAATGTGAAATTTTTGTATTACTATACAGTAATCCCTCCTCCATCGCGGGGGTTGCGTTCCAGAGCCACCCGCGAAATAAGAAAATCCGCGAAGTAGAAACCATATGTTTATATGGTTATTTTTATATTGTCATGCTTGGGTCACAGATTTGCGCAGAAACACAGGAGGTTGTAGAGAGACAGGAATGTTATTCAAACACTGCAAACAAACATTTGTCTCTTTTTCAAAAGTTTAAACTGTGCTCCATGACAAGACAGAGATGACAGTTCTGTCTCACAATTAAAAGAATGCAAACATATCTTCCTCTTCAAAGGAGTGCACATCAGGAGCAGAGACTGTCAGAAAGATAGAGAGGAAAGCAAACAAATCAATAGAGCTGTTTCGCTTTTAAGTATGCGAAGCACCACGGCACAAAGCTGTTGAAGGCGGCAGCTCACACACCCTCCGTCAGGAGCAGACAAAGAGAGAGAGAGAGAGAGAGAGAGAAAGAGAGAGAGACAGAGAAAAACAAACATCAAAAATCAATACGTGCCCTTTGAGCTTTTAAGTATGCGAAGCACCGTTCAGCAAGTCGCTTCAGGAAGCAGCTGCACAGAAGGTAGCAACGTGAGGATAATCTTTTAGCATTTTTAGACTAGCGTCCGTATCGTCTAGGTGTGCAAACAGCCCCCCTGCTTAATCCCCTTACATCAGGATCAGAGAAAGTCAGCGCAAGAGAGAGAGAGAAAAGTAAGTTGGGTAGCTTCTCAGCCATCTGTCAATAGCGTCCCTTGTATGAAATCAACTGGGCAAACCAACTGAGGAAGCATGTACCAGAAATTAAAAGACCCATTGTCCGCAGAAATCCGCGAACCAGCAAAAAATCCGCGATATATATTTAAATATGCTTACATATAAAATCCGCGATAGAGTGAAGCCGCGATAGAGTGAAGCCGCGAAAGGTGAAGCGCGATATAGCGAGGGATTACTGTATCTCGACAGCTCAAAAATCTCAATAATTTAAAGACTTACATAAATTTAATTTTAACTTCTGGGAGATACTAAGCTGCTTATCATTTGCTGGTCATATGTCCACTTATTTCAAGCAATCAGTGTCATTAGAATGATTATACTAATAAAGTTCTTTCATCATCTATTTGGAACAGTAAATTAATCTCTCTCTTATGCTTAAATCCTCTCATATATCTGAAGGATGTCTGAAATTGTGAGCATTACTACAGAATGGATGTTATAATTCTTTATCGTGTCCATGGACTCTGTCCCAAATTAGAGAAATTAATGAATGTTGTGGTCTCTTGGAGAACCACCTTTAGATCAAGCAAAGCAAAACACCTGAACAAACTTATCGGTAAAGCCAACTCCATCACTGGACTGCCTCTGGACACACTGGAAGCTATTGTCGGAAAAAGGATGGTGGCAAAATGTGAACCATCCAAACTCACTGAAATTGCACATGTTGTGAACCAGCTGAGGGTAGTGAAGGCTGCAAGGATCTGAGGTATCTGGGGAGAACTTCTCCAGTTTGGTGGTAAGGCTGTCCTCCTGGCAATGCAAGAAATCTTTGCTTCCATTTGGGAGACAGGCATCATTCCAACTTACTTATAAATGGGACTTGTCCCTATCTGGAAAGGGCAGGGTTATTGCCTGGATTACAGCACCTGCAGGGGATAACACTGCTCTCAGTGCCTGGTCCTTGCTAGGGTCATCCTCAATAGGATCGAGCAGTCTGATTTTACACCTAAGATGTCTACCATTGACCACTTTCTGGCACTGATGGTTTTCATGAAATGAAAACACGAATATTGGCAGAGTTTCTTTTCAGCCTTTGTTGATTTTCGTAAAGCGTTCAACTCAGTTGATCAAGCTGCTCTGTGTGACATCCTGAGACTTCGCGGGATCCCCCCCAATGTTGTTGGATGTCATGGCCAGCCTGTACACTGGTACTGTGAATGATGTACAGAGTGAAGGGAAAGCCTCTGCGTTCTTCCCATTTGATTCTGTGGTTTGTCAGGGGTGTGTTCTTGATCCTACTCTGTTCAATGCTTTTATGAACTGGTGTTGAGCAAGGTCATGGGGTCCAGAGGCAATGGAGCATTTGTTGGTGAAGAAAGATTCATTGATCTTGACTTTGCAAATGATGCTGTGATCTTTGCAGAGTCAATGGAGGCTCTGATCAGGGCTTTCGAGAGACTGAGTAAGGAGTCTGAGTGTTTGGGCTTGCAAGTGTCCTGGATACAATCTAAGATTCAGGCCTTTAATGATCTCTTGGGAATAGCCATCAGAAGTGTGTGTCTGTTTGCGGAGAGACTGTCAACCTCATCGAGAGGTTTACTTGCCTTGGCAGCAACATTCTTGTCCCTGGTGACGCTTCCAATGAAGTCAGAAGATGGATTTGGAGAGGACGGAAAGGGGTCTGTGGTGTTCCTGATATTTTTGCAAAAGGATGAAGGTCCAAGTCTTTAGAGTCCTGGTGCCTCCTGTTTTTCTATATGGTTGTGAGACATGGATGCTTTCCAGTGACATGAGACGAAGATTAGACTCTTTCGGTAATGTGTCTCTTCCAAGAATCCTTGGGTACCCCTGTTTGACTTTGTGTTGAATGAGCAGTTGGTCACGGAGTCCCAAATGTGATGGAGTCTCAGTTATGGTACTATGGCCATGTGGCACGATTCCCTGAGGGTGATCCAGCTTACAGGATCGTCATTGTTGATAACCCAAGTGGGAGGACTAGGGCAAGGGTTGGACTGGACCACGTGTCTGCCTTGTGGGTGTTTTCGTTGTGTGGTGGTTGCGGCAACACTCTGTAATAGTGCATGCTCCCCAATCTGACATGACCTGACCTCAGCAGTTTGCAGAGGCCGCCACATAAGCAAAGCCAATGGCAAAGAATGCCCCTTGGCTCTGCTTTTAAACTTCAACATTTTTAGAAGGAAAATAAATCAAATGCTTCAGTATATCCCTATATTGTAGTTCCTGTAGCAGTTGCATAATGGTGAAGCTCAAAACAGCATTGTGACCAATCGAAGGGACGTATTATGAGAAAGAGGAGAGCAACTGTATAGGACTACTCATGGTGGCCTAATTTTTAAAAACAAAAATAACAGTTTTCTGAGTGGTAAGTGATGAAAAGATAAACATATCATGGATGAGTTTGAAATTTGTAAACCCCTAGGCAAATCAAAGGAAAAACAGAAATTGTGTGGCGTCTACTGGATTTTAAGTAATCTGTCACTATGATATAACTCTTCTATATCTCTGTCTATGTAGCCAGCAATAACATTAAGACATATGGTTTTTTGAAAATTTTAGATCCACTATTGTAAGACCTTGAGGGCTATGGAGCAAGAAGATGTTTATATCCCATATTTGGAAGAATTTATCAAGCTGATATATATCTGATAATCTGGGTGCTGGCAGGTTTCTGGAGAGTTTTTTTATCACAACACTTTGTCACATTTTCAAGGTAAGGAGATCTGAAATTCATTTTAAGAATACTTTCTTTGGAGGAATTAAAATTTGCACTCAAAAAATGGCTGATAAACTTCAAAACTGCCAGATGCACAGCAGCTTTGGAATCAAGCAAGACTTTATCTTGACAGAAAGTCTTATCCGTTTGAAAATTACTCAAGTACAACCTCCTAATAACAGCTCATGAATTATCTCAGGATGTTGTTATGTTAGAACTCACTTTGTGCTTTAATGTACTGAGAATTACTACTTGCTGGAGAGCTTGTTTGGCAGATCCTCTTCGACTTAAAGAAAATTGTTGAATTTGTTGTAGGCCCTGTTTACTTAAAAGAAACTATTGCATGCCTTGAGACTGAAGTCTCTGGGCATAGGCACAAGATTTGTGAGGTTTTTCCTCATGTGCACCTCCTTCCAAAACAGCACTAAATGTAACATTACATTAAATGTTTTGGACCTTCAGTTCCAATTTAAAAACAAAGATTTGAGTACAAACATTTCTTTCAAGCAAATAGCTAGACACAACAGATGCTTTAAGAATATTGCATTGTACCCTGCTATGAGGCATCAGGATATGATTGCATATTATTTACATGTTTCAGTTTCAAAATGCACCCTACAGGTAACATCTATGTCAGCAGTTCCTCTGTATATTTTGCATGAGCATGTCCTAGCAAGTTTTAGAAAGACACATTTTGCTATCAGTGAAAATTGCCTTGCAAAACTTGTGATCTACAAAGGAATTAAGCATTGAGTAGGCATGGTTGTTGTTTCTGAATCTGTTGGGAACTTTCCTGAATTTGCAGAGGTGACTGAAATTTGTATTACTGATAAAACTGCAAGTTTTATAGTCTAGTTTTTGAGTGCTTAGTATTAGAAACATTTCACAACATATGAACTATCTTCATCAACTTGTAGAGAGATTGTTGTCATTGAATTTAAATAGCTGATGGATATCTGTCCCATCTGATTACATGGTTGGGGTTAGGGTTTGGAAAGGCATATAATTGTTTAGTTTCTGAGCATGGTCATTACCTACCCCTACTTGCAGAGTGAATTGAAGACCATAACTTGTCACTTGGCCATGAGAATAGTTATTGGAGGGGATCGTTATGCCATAATGCATGTTCTTCACTAGGGGATTCTCTAGACTGTTGATATAATTTTTACTGAGATAAAAGTCAGTTTTTGATTTATATGACTTTTTTCGCCATCAGTACCAATATTCTGGTTTTGAAAATGAATTTGTTGTCCACTGCCTAGATTGAAAACAAAATTACTCTAAAAGTGCTTTTTCTTAGTAATGAGGCCACAAACTCTGACATTCCATTAGCTTCATCTTATGCAAGCACCAACTCTGACTCTATTCTCCTAAGACCACTTGTTCTACAACAATAAAAGTAATCATAGAGCAGCTAACTTCTGTTCCTTGCATCTCAGGAGATACTAATGAGTGTGGTCCTGTTTAATCTTTTGACAGCAGTGATACAGTCCTCTAATCACTATCACAAGAAATAAAGTGTTGCTCGGGGATTAGATTTTTGAGTTGCCCTGCTTTTGATATGCTGCACAATTACAGTTTGACAGGGCTACTGTAGAGTTCAAAGTCAATGGACCTAGGTCAAATTTGATTTCAGATATCTTGGAGGATATGGCCAAAGTAATGTTCAAGTACACTGCATATGCCACCAGTGAGCAACCTGAAAAGGCAGCTGAAGCTCTTATTAAAACCCATCCATGTTTGACTGAGAAAGGGTCCTGGAATGGGTATGAAAGTTGGAAACACTACCTAACTTCAGCACCCGTCCCAATCATGTAGGACACCTGGACGTAATGGCAAACTCCCTAAAACACAAATGTGTGTGTTCAGGACAACCTGCTGTTAACATAAAGAAGCCCAGGAAAGCAAAGGTCAATTTCCTGGTGTGTCTTCCTAGCAGAGAGGTTGTTAATGTTTGGTGCAAGGGCAAGTTGCACTTATAACTGAAGTGAAGAAGAAGGGTAACAGAGCTGTCATTAAAAACAAGCTGTAACGCACATACTTGTACAAATGACAAGAAGTAGTGAAAGACATGCATATGGTTGCGGAATTTAGACAGAGATAGCATGCACTTTTTGAAGCAGAACTTTTTGTTTGTCCCCAGGGGAAATTTGGTATAGTAAGCAGTAAGACTTTAAATCAATTGTGAGTGCTCAAGTTTGTGCCTTTCTTTATGCATTTTCATTTTCAGTTTAATGTCGAGTTTACACAGATAAGCATCATACTATTACAGTACATCATAGTTGGACAAGTACATCAACAGGCTTCTGGTCATCTACCAGAATAAAAGAGGAGCTGCAGAGGAGAAGATAGGTCAGTTAAAATCACCAGCTTAAAGGGTCTGATATTTATCTTTGTAGTGAAAAATCAAGCAAAATGAAACCTTTTATTGGCTAACTAAAAAGATTACAGTATGCAAGCTTTCGAGGCAACTCAGGCCCCTTCTTCAGGCAAGGTGTAATCATGTAAAAGGTGTCATTTTGCTTGACTTTCACTACATTCATAATGGCTAACACGGTACAACACCCTAGTACTATATTTATCTTTGAAATGCTTTAAATATGAATATGGTTAACTACTAGTTGAAAAGCAAATAATTATATTTAAGTTTTACATGTACTTACTTGGCACATTTTTTTATCCAAACCAACTTACAAAAGAGGGAAACATAATTGAAATTGAATAACATTAGGCTAGGGCTTGTTTGTTCAGCAAGTGCAGTGAGACAGCTAACAAAAGTTGATTGCCATAAGTGAAAAGATGTAATAACTAATAAATTTACAGTCATAGGTTAAAATCGATAAAACAGTAAAACTTAAATCTAAGAACAAATTAATAAACAATTCAAATTATCACAGAGTAAGTTTTTTTCCAATCACTTAGACATATATGTACATTCTAACAATTACAGTGTACTAATCTTCCCATGTTCATTCTGTTTTGTAGAATGAGGACATAAATATCAGCAGAGACTGTGTGCTGCATAATATGTGTGTATATCTCAATGAGGGTTACAATGCAATGATACCACATTTCCTTTCCCCCTGCATCTTCGACAAAATTAGCAGTTTTCTTTACTCTTCTATGAATCTTGTAACATCCCCAGCTGAATTTATTGTCAAACTATTCTCTCTAACTGATTTATATATATATATATATATATATATATATATATATATATATATATATATATATATAGTTGATGATAAATTAACAAGATCAAAATTCATATGCCTAAATAGCATGCTAATTTTTTTCTAAACTTTTACATTACACTTGATTCTGTCAAAAGTTACATCCATTACATTAGGCACATGCAGAATACAGTATATACTGTATATCTACTTAAAAGTGTACTTACTGTATATTTCTTTTGCAATATAACCTTTCTTGTAAATGTAATCATAAGGATATAAAAACAAAATTAAATTTGATTTCTACAATTTATGTACATGCATTCTAATATGTAACAAAGACTTTCAATGTATGAAATTAAGCAGTACTGTTATAGATATTTTCCTCATGCCTCACCTTTCTCCTGTGATATTTATGTGTGCTGCTCAAAACTTATAAAGAGCTAAATAATTAGAACTGTTTGCTGTGATCCTCAGGATGCCGACCACGAAGAGGCAGAGAGAGCAATAGCCAATAAAATAAAAGGTTTCAATGTGACCCAAACAGGAAATGCTAAACTCTTTGGGAAACCTAAGAATGTTGAAGTTTGTCATTGAGGGAATCATGGTACTGAGAGATCTACAAAGTATTACTCTTGGATACTATTTGGACTCATGTATGCACTCAATTTAAGATGGTTGAGTATGGAAGACAAATGTACATTTGAAGTGTTTCAGAAAATTGCACTAAATAACAGGATCTGTTATTTAACGGCACGGTGGCGCAGTGGGTAGCGCTGCTGCCTCGCAGTTAGGAGACCCAGGTTTGCCTCCCGGGTCCTCCCTGTGTGGAGTTTGCATGTTCTCCCCATGTATGCATGGGTTTCCTCCCACAATCCAAAGACATGCAGGTTATGTGCATTGGTGATTCTAAATTTGCCCTGGTGGGTGTGTACCCTGCGGTGGGCTGGCACCCTGCCTGGGGTTTGTTTCCTGCCTTGTGCCCTATGTTGGCTGGGATTGGCTCCAGCAGACCCCTGTGACCGTGTAGTTAGGATACAGTGGGTTGGAAAATGGATGGATGGATAGCAACATGTAACATGAATGGACCCAAATATTTCCTTAAATGCAGAAGTGGAAATAAAATTAACATATTTGAACTTTTTAAGGTTAATGGAAACAAGTCATATCGATGGAACCTGTCTTTGAGGTATTGATTTATATTACAATTTTCTTAAAGTTTAATATCTAAAGAATTTACATTGCATAAATCAGAGAAAAAAACATTTTAAGATTAAGATTAAGTTTGATGGAAATTTGTCATGCAATTGATATGTGTAAATCTTAAAAACTGAACGCAGTTTTTTTTAAAGTGTAACTAATACAAAATATTAAAGACACAATAAATTAATATCTCTTAGTCAAATATATTTTTGGGGTGCCAACTAAGTTTTGCTTTCAAAAATGGCATATAGTAAGTTAAAAGTATTATTGTGTTTTATATTTTCTTATTTTTAATAGTAGATTCATAGTAACAATTGTGTTTCATGATATGAATGTCGAAATTTCGTTAGTCACAAGTCTAAGGAAACATAATATTAAATATTTTAATGATGTTTAAAGATTTTTTTTCTTTTTTTATTTTTGCACCATTATTGTCAAGTACCTGTCATGGTTTTATATATCTATAGTTTGAAACTTCACAACTCCTGGGAGGGTCGGGGGTAGTTTTCATGTTGGGAAGGGAGTTATTGCACTGGGTAGGATGAGTTTTTTTTTTTAAATCTGCTTATTTTTATTGTTGAAAACTAAATAAATATTTGATCACAAAAAGGGTCACGTGAAAAGAAACAACAGCAAGAAAACCCTATTTTGAAAGTACAAAATAGCTTCTTATACTATCAGTTTTGGGTAATAAACTAAAATAATCAACATGCTACTAATATAATTAGATCAATATTATATTAATATTCTATGGACGACAGAATGTACAAAACAATTAATTTTATTACTTAAATAATAATGAGAAGTGGGAGGTACTGCAAGGCTTTGTGTTCACCTGGAAATGGGCGTGCACGTGAAGTAGTTTCTATAAATGAGCAGTTAGCTATCGTTTTCTACAAAACAGTATCATGATTCAAACTTAAGAACGTTTTCTTCAATAAATAACTGCACGTCAGAAAGCTACCAGAGATGCAAAAAAACCTCAGCGTGGAGTACTGCTATCATTCAGAAAACGTTTCTTGCGTCAAAGAACCTCGAACACCATTGACTGTTGTGACGCTGTATTTTTGTGCTTCTGTTGCGGGAATGCTCACTTTTTATGGAAATCTCGTGGTAATTATTTCGATCTCTCATTTTAAGCAGCTCCACACACCAACTAATGTGCTTGTGCTCTCGCTGGCTGTAGCCGACTGTATGATTGGAATTATTGTCATGCCAATAATGGTTTTTCAATTTATAGAAACTTGTTGGTATTTCGGAAATACTTCATGTGTTATTTATTCGATTGCCCTTTGTTGTTTTACTGTCACGTCGATAATCAATATGGTATTAATAGCCATCGATCGAAACATTGCAGTCTGTAAGCCATTCATTTATTCTTCGAAGGTAACAGTTCGCGTGGCATCTCTCGCAGTTGGAATTGTGTGGCTGTTCGCGTTTACTTATTCCTGCTCAATGTTTCTCTTCGACGGTAACCTAGAGGGAGTCATTGGGCTGGACCCTTGTCCTGGAGACTGTGTAATAATGCTCACACCATCGTGGAATACTACAGATCTCATCATTTCATTTATCCTTCCTTTTTCAATTATAATAAGTCTTTACGGGCAAATTTTCGTAGTGGCACAAAGGCAAGCAAGTGCAATATCTGCACAACAGAAGATACGCCATCAGCAAAGCAAAATTCTGAATTCTATCAAATCAGAAAGAAAAGCCGCAAAGACGTTAGGTATAGTAATATCAGTTTTCCTTAGCTGTTGGTTGCCATTTTATACTTATACAGTTATTAATCAGTTCTTCGAATTTTCCCTTCCCCTTTACTTATATACCGTTTTAATATGGTTAACCTTCATGAACTCAGGCATGAATCCAATTATCTACGCATTTTTTTACCCGTGGTTTAGGAAATCCTTTAGGCTCCTCATAACATTAAGGATATGCAGTACAGGATCTTCATTAGTTAACGTGTTCAATGAAAATTAATTTTTTTTTAAACTTAATTTCACTTAAATCATTTACATCATTATGTTGTACGAACCAACATGTTCTTTTAAATACCTATATTAAATCAGACAGACAAATTAATTAGAACACGCAAATGATAAGATTATGTATGAATTTTAAATAAAAGAACAAATACACCGAGGTTAGAATATTGCAATAAGGACATTTACATGTAAATAAAAATCATATGCAATCAAGAAAATATTTGCTAATAAAACTGCCGAACAACAACCTACTATGTATCAGTTTATTCGCTTGGATGGATCGTTGAATTTTCTATATACGCATCATATAAATATCTGAATAGCTTTTCACTGTTGGCCTGTTGGTGTGAAACCAGAAAACTGAATCTGTATGGAATCCACAACGCTTTGCATTTTACGTATGTTTTTCCTTACTCTGGATTATCTGTAAATTTATTAGACTGATGATCACGTTACAATCTGAAAGAGGTTGTCACAAAGAAGACCATGGAAAAAACTCAAAAAGTTGTTAAAAGCATGCCTAATACTCTAAAACTGTCTTAAACAGCCGAGTATATGAGGGGTCAAACGGGCCATAAATCATACATTTTTGTGCGAAAACTGTTGCTTTACATGTGAACATTATTGGTTTATGAATATTTACTATAGGTTTGCGTGCATACTTAATTGGTTTGCGTGCGTACAATACTGGTTTCATTCATATGAACTATATTGGTTCGTGTCCGTATATTGTTCGAGTAAAGCGTCCTTCAGCCGCACTGTGAAATTTACCTTTTTGAGGGATTAGCCTAAAGCCACAAGGAACTTTATGCACACCACTATTGAAAACTGCAACTTGCATGCTCATAAACTGAAATGATTAAAAACAGGAAAAAATCGGGAAAAAATTTGGATCGAATAATTAGTAATTTTTCATTTTCATGTTGTATTTTTTGCTTACTTTATATTGAAATAAATGATAGAAAACTATTTTTATTTTTGCATTATTATTAATAAGTTCTGATTTTCTTGTTTTATTCTTGTTAAAGGAATCACTTGAAGTTAATTAGCACACTATTGTACTCAAATATTGTAGCTCTATAAATTTAGCATTTACTGTACGGCATGTGTGTAAACTGTTTGTTAAAAGAGGTGAGATCCTGAATTGGATTAAGCGGTTTGAGAATGAGATGTAAATTTGCTTGAACATGCATAGCATTTTCAGCATGCATCTGAAATTTCAAGCCCTTGGGCTATTCTTTTAAGCAGAATGCAAGAAGGTTATGTTACTTTAATACACAGAAAGAAAAGTTATTACTAATACGTGACTTAAAGTCTTCATTATGTATGCTTTTAGTTTAACAATGTGTTTTTTCTAACAGCTTGTATTTTTGAATGACAACTATGTTTGGAGAAATATGTTAATGATTTTTACTGCTATCTATCTATCTATCTATCTATCTATCTATCTATCTATCTATCTATCTATCTATCTATCTATCTATCTATCTATCTATCTATCTATCTAATTCATATAATGTAAATATAAATGTGAAAGCTGAATTATGATTTTTGTATATAATTTGCTGTCTTAGAGTATATTAAATTGCATCCAGAATTAAAACACATAACATAATTGCAACCACACCTCTTTGTTGCATTTCTCTTACAACTTTCCAAAACTTTTTTATTTTTCAGTTTGAATGTAATTTTGAAAATGTTAGTTGCTGGATTGAACCACTTACTGGGTGGATTATTATTCAAGCAAATGTAATTTGTTTGCACTCACAAATATGCTTGGAAGCAGGGCCCCTTTGTTTTGGTGTTTACTACTTATATCATTTCATGTATTGAAGTTGCTTAAAGATTTTAGGGCCACAGAGAACTGGAGCCTAAAGCAACAAAAGTACGTGCAAGATAGGAAGCAATCCTATATGGAGCACTAGTCCACTAACCCTGTAAACAACCATTCATCTACCTGCATTATCCATATACTGTATATCCTCAGGCTGCAGTCTCACATACACTTCCTTGAGATACAGGAGAAAGGCTCAACTACCTGGAGGAAATTCCATGGAAACACGAGGAGAACCTCAAAAGGTCACACATACAGTGACAGGGCCAACAGTCAATCGATTCCAGTCTTGTGTTCACTCTTATTGTATAACTTATTAGTAATGCATAGCAGTGTAATATAGGATGAATTGCAAAAATTGAAATAACAGACTCATTTGGCGCATAGTTTAGTGAAAATAAAATGGTTGTGAAAAGTAAATTAAAGGATTCAGAATTGAAATAAGGTCTCTGACAGGAAGAACCCACTTCTAAATTAGCCTTCCAAACAGAACTAAACAGATGTGTTAATCTTGCAGAGTTTAGCTATTTTCCATTCCTCAATGTCCTATCTTTCTCTTGTTATCACTGGGGTCTTTTACTTAGAAAAGTATAAGAGCCATTTGAAATATGAGGCTGTAGTGCCAGAATGCAAAAAGCCAAGGTTATTCTACATGTAATATTATGGTCCTTTTGATTAAAATGGCAAAATCTGTTCTAAAGGAACGTAAGAATTGTACTTTTAGAAAACTTCATTTTGGATTGATGTCTGTTTCAGCTTTTAGGCAGTGGACTTCATATAGGTGTGCTTTATGTATTATTTTAAAAAAATAGTTAAAAATAACCAATAAAGTTCACAACATATTTTATGTGTAATTTGCACCCATTTTGAACCAATTTCAGACTAATATAGAGGCAAAAAATAGGGACATTTTGAGAAAAAAAGCTTGTAAACAAAGTGTGAATTTTTTTAAAAAATTGTTTTCAATGGCATTATTGATTACGTTTTGGAGATATGGAGTTTCCATGTCCTAATGTCAAACTCATTTTACCTCTGTGACACATGCCAGAAAAGAAAATCACACTTTTCTAAAGGTGAACCTGTTATTCTTTTATGTGTCAACATGGTGCCGTGGTTTATTACACCGTGCATTGAGAAACATAAAAGTTGAATGAAAATGGGAAGAAAATAAATCTGTACACCACAACCTATTTTAATTTCTTTAAGATGCACAGACACTTTCTGGACATCTGGTAACAAATTTGTTTTTGTTTCTGCAATTATTATGTTCAATTACACATCAAAAATTACCTCACTCCTTTAGACATTGCTCTGTGTATTTATTTCTTAAATGTGAAAATAATAACTTCAGTATAATGTAATGCAAAAAAAAAAACCACAATACTATGAACACAGCAGAAGGGCTTTTTCCAGGTTCTGCACAGTAGATTTGCGTATACGTTGTGCTCCACCATATTGCAGGTTTCCTACCCCTCTAAAATGAAACCCTCTAAAAAGAAAACCATTAAAGTAGATAAACCAAAAATACACAGTAAACAGCAGAGGAAGGTGATTGACAAAAGTGACCTAGCAGACCAAAGTAAGGTTTATAAAATCTAGAGGAAACCTAAACATAAACAAAATGCAAATAAAGTACAAGTTCCCAAATGCAATTATCACTGGGTCAACTTTAAGATCTCTGTTAACAGAAATGATTGTGTGGCACTGAAACTGTGTGTGTAATTTGGGGTTTTTCAAATACAGTCTGCTTGACAACACAAGTGTTGGGATTAAATCTCTCACTCGATTCTGAATTTGTAGCCTTGTCTAGAGGTTGTTTCTGCCTTGCATCTGAAGCTTGCTTAGATTTCCCATTAATATGTTCTGGATAAGTGAGTTTAGGAAATGGATTGATTTTATTCCCTTAATCATCTGAAAACTGAACATTGTTGGGAAAAGGCCAGGAGCTACACAAGATGCATCACAAGTTTGCATCAGACAGGTAGTGGCTTACAATATTCTCCAAAAATATGTGACGGTACTGTTGTAGTCAACTCATTATTTTTTTCCCTGACATCAACTAATCTGTCAACCATAACAACTAATCTGCAATTTATGTGCACTGTTGCTGTCAACAATGTAATCACAGCAGCATTCGGGTGCCATAAGGTTTATGTCTATAGACTGGACCTTAATCTTTCATGCGTACTTCATTTACTACAAAGTCCTTAAATTCATATTTTGAATGCTCTCATTTTTCTCTTCCTTAATTTTCTTTGGATCCCTGTTTTAAACTGCAGCTGTCACCAAAAGTTCAGATGACCACACCTCTTAAAGGGAAGTTTTCTGATGTGTGGTTTTCTTACAAAAATCATTAACATCATTCTGAACCAAAATCTTTAAATGCCTATCAGACAGCCTTGGTGTCACAATCCCTCCTAATCCACTAACAGCTGTGTTTAGGGTACTCCCAGATGGGCTTAAAGTGGAGAAGGACAAACAAACTGTAGTTGCCTTTACTACACTATTGGCATGTAGACTTATTTTGCTCAACTGGAAGAATCCTAACTCTCCTATTCTAAGTCAGTGGGTAACTGATGTTATATACTATTTGAAACTGAAAAAAAAAAAATTCTCACTAAGAGGATCTGTGCAGAACTTTTTTCAAAACCTTGCAGGATTTAATCAATGACATTTTAGAATAAGCTTTTAAAGTACTGAGGAAGCAGATTCTCTCCCCCTATTTTTCTTCTTCTCCATTTATCATTATTCACTTATTAATTCATCTACTTACTTATTTTTACTAGCTTTAAGTTTTACTATGCTGACTTAGCTCTCTTTTTCTTTGGTGCAGGTTGATTTGTTTTCAATCTTATGTTTGTAGAAATTGATTTGCAGTATTTGTACGGAATGTTGTGTGCTTTTAATAAAATCAATAAAATACAAAAAATCATTAACATAGAAATTCCTGCGTCTCATTGATCTTCTGTTAGTGTTTGTTCATCTGCTGAAGCATTTGAATGTCTGCCCATAGTAGCACTGACCACTTAATAAAAATCAACTCTTTAAGTATATTGCTTAACTGATTAGCATTGCTGCCATTCATTTCATTTAAACTCTTTTGACATCAATGAAATGCTGAAATGGCAACAGAACTTATTCACATGTGCTGCCTGTACAAACAGAGGCAAGATGGTCTAAACAAATCTCTATCACATGTCACACCCACTCCTTGAAAATATTTTACATAATATTTAACAAACAAAAGTGAATTATATCTTTATTTATAAAGTAAACTCAACCTTTAAAACAGTTCCTAAACACAACTGAATGTTATGCCATTCATACATAAACTGACTTGTTTAAAAAATAAGAAAGTGATTAGTTTTCCACAATTACAATACTTAGGAAAAGAAACAAATAAGCAACATTTTAAATATTGTTAATGATACTTGTGCAGTTTTTGTAAGTTTTAAATGTATTAATATAAGTCAGATTTACTTTATATTTTGACCAAATTATTATACTTGAAATTATTATACTTGCAAAATGTAAAAACACCCCCAGACCCCCCCCCCCCCCCTCTGCTGCAGAACAGGGAAGAAGTTCTCCCAGTTTCTGCCTTGATTATCTGGGAGTGAGCTACCTAGAGTTGTAAGGGGAAATAATTTCATGTGTGTTCTGTGTCTACAACAATCTATGTAAACACATTGTTAAAGCAGAAACATTTTTCATGTTTTAGTAATAAATGACAAAATGTAGACATGAACTGTATAATGTGTGAAGGCTGACGGCCAAATATCAAATAAACACTTACATAAAAGGTGCAAGGGCAATGAGACGCTTCCATGGTGCAGTGGTAAGAAATGTTGATTTACAATCCAGAAGTCATGAAAAAAAAAGGGTAACTTTCACAAGTACTATAAATGTACAGCGGTTGTTACAGACACAAATCAAATGTATGTGTGTACTGTATAATATTAAGAATAAGAGCAGCTCACTACTGAAAACGGCAAATATAGGAGGCAGTGGGGATCGAACTGGGAACTCTTGATTACAAGTCTGCAAATCTTACCGCTATGCCACAGAAGCTGTTGTATCATCTTTGAACCTTTTGTGAAAGTGTTTATTTGATCTTTGGACTTCAGGCTTCATACATTGTATAGTTTATGCCTACATTAATTATTAAAATATGAAAACATTTCTGTTTTAACAATGTGTTTACACAGATTACTGTAGAAACGGAACACACATGAAATGCATGTGTTCCAAATAACGATCTATTATTTCCACTCTAAAACTCCAGTACTTCACTCCCAGATAAACAATCAAGGCATGAGCTCGGAGAACATTGTGCACGGTCTGTGATGGTGGGGGGATGGAATAGCAGGCTGCTTGCTGCTTGCCTTAATCGGCACATTTACAGGACAAAAGACACTGACGGAGAGGTGCAAACGGATTTAAGGTGGGCCGGATTTACAAGTTTTCTCGTAGGCTGTGATAATTCTAGTGTTAACTACACTTTCCCCTGCCACCACTTTGCAGTCTTCCATCTCCTTCAGATTGACTCTTCTGCATAGGATGTAATCTACCTCTGTGCATCTTCAACCACTCTTGTACGTAATCCTATGTTCCTCCCTCTTATTAAAATACGTATTCACCACAGCCATGTCCATCCTTTTGGCAAAATCCACTATCATCTGACCTTCTTCATTCCTCTCCTTGACACCATACCTACCCATCACCTCCTCGTTTCCTGTTTTCCCTTCACCAACATGTCCATTGAAATCCACTCCAATCACCACTTTCTGTCCCTTGGATACACTGTTCATCCCTTCATCCAACTCACTCCAAAAATCTTCTTTCTCGGGCATTTAAAGATTTTATACTGGTGCTGTTAGTTAGTCAGATTAGGAGGGGGGACAAGGGAGAGCGTAAATGTGACTGAGAGAATAAAACTGAAAAAAAAGCGACCTTTTACAACTACCATAAATTTACAGCTGATCTGACGCTGTACGTTTTCAAATAATATTGCATTAGTGTGACAATGTTTTCTGATTGGTGCTATTCAGGTCATACAATGATTTCTTCAAAATGTTACATATATTTGTCTCTTTCTTTTTTCCCCGGTGCTGCATTGACATCATGCGCCAGAGCTTACTCAGTGCGAGCAGGAGTACGCAGGTGGCCAGTTGCTTGTGCTATAACACGCTTGACTTTGGCAGGCATCAACACACATGTACTGTACAAGTTATGCACAGGGTCCACTGAGAAAAGAAGAATGTTCTTGGTTCACCTTGCAGAGGAACTTTGGCGTCGCTTCTTACAAGAAAAGGCGATGGATAAAGCAAAAGAGGATGCAACATCAACAAGATTCTGTTCCATGACCACCACTTCCCCCAGGAAAGCAAACTCAGTAAGTCAGTGTCAGGCACCCCTTCAGTGTAATAGGAACAACAGCATAGAGAGAAGCGTGTGCATTGCAACAGGTACACATGTCGTAAATGTAAGAAGGAACGGTCCTTGGGTGTATGGGAACTGTTAACATTTGAATCTGATGATTGCATATAGCGCGGAACTGACCTCTCTGTACTATTCTTTCCTCTGCATGTCCTGGAGTACAAAAGAAACACCATCATGCACCAAAATGTGGAGATTGGGCAAGATCAGAAAAAAAAATGAGGTCACTGATTACATCCTCAGGAAGGCATGCAAATTAACATGAATAATATAAAAAATGTTCCATTAGTGCTACAATGTTTTCTGAAATGTACTATACAGGTCATAAAATGAGTTACAGTAATCCCTCGCTATATCGCGCTTCGACTTTCGCGGCTTCACTCTATCGCGGATTTTATATGTAAGCATATTTAAATGTATATCGCAGATTTTTTTGCTGGTTCGCCGATTTCTGCGGACAATGGGTCTTTTAATTTCTGGTACATGCTTCCTCAGTTGGTATGCCCAGTTGATTTCATACAAGGGACGCTATTGGCAGATGGCTGAGAAGCTACCCAACCAGAGTGCGTATTACCTATTAAATAAAACTCCTCAAATATATTGTGAGTATGGGGGCTATTCGCACCCCTAGAGGATATGGCCGCTCCTCAAAAAACACTGAAAGATTACCTTCACATTGCTCTCTTCTTTTCTGGGCTTACATATGGCTGCTTTATCAAGCGATATGCTTCCTGCACGGTGCTTTGCATGCTTAAAAGATCAAACAGCACGTATTGATTTTTACTTTTCTCTCTCTTTCTCTCTTGCTCTGACATTCTCTGCTCCTGACGGAGGGGGGTGTGAGCAGGGGGGCTGTTCGCACACCTAGACGATACGGACGCTCATCTAAAAATGCTGAAAGATTACCTTCATGTTGCTCCCTTCTGTGCAGCTGCTTCGTGAAGCGACATGCTGCACGGTGCTTCGCATACTTAAAAGCTCGAAGGGCACGTATTGATTTTTGAGTGTTTGTTTTTCTCTGTCTCTCTCTCTCACATTCAACTGTGAGCTGCTGCCTTCCTTGCAACTGCTTTTTCTGGCGGTGCTTCTCATACTTAAAAGCCAAACAGCCCTATTGATTTGTTTGCTTTTCTCTCTCTCTCTCTGACATTCTCTGCTCCTGACACGCACTCCTTTGAAGAGGAAGATATGTTTGCATTCTTTTAATTGTGAGACGGGACTGTCATCTCTGTCTTGTCATGGAGCACAGTTTAAACTTTGAAAAAGAGACAAATGTTTGCTTGCAGTGTTTGAATAAAGTTCCTGTCTCTCTACAACCTCCTGTGTTTCTGTGCAAATCTGTGACCCAAGCATGACAAAATAAAAATAACTATATAAACATATGGTTTCTACTTCGCGGATTTTCACCTTTCGCGGGGGGTTCTGAAACGCAACCCCCGCGATCGAGGAGGGATTACTGTATTCCAATAATCATATATACCTATGTCTCTGTTTTTTGTCAGTGTGGCTTTGACATCATGGACCATAAGGTGCATACTAATTCAGCATGAGTAGGAACACTCAATAAAACTGAATAAAAAAAATTCAAGCGACGGCAAGATACGAAGAAGGCAGATTCACCAGCATTTGTGTGTCAGCTTTTATCCATCATGAATCATGAGTTCGAAACCAGCTCCCCCGCAAATTTACTGTTTTGATTAGTGAGCTACTCTTATTGTTAATATTATACAACAAAAACATACATTTTATTTGTGTCTGTAACAGCTGGTATAAATATATAGTACTTGTAAAAGTTAGTGTTTTTTTTTTTTACATTTACTCTCTCAGTCACAATCATGATACAACACCCACCCCTCGCCCCAGATCTGACGCGATTACTTTTTATCTGAAACTGGGAATAACTGTAGATGTGAGTGATGTTTTGAGGCAATTTAACTGGAGATTGTCTGATCTGTCATGCAGAGGAAAGAATGGTACAGAGAGATCAGTTCAGCGCTATATGCAATCATCAGATTCAAATGTTAACAGTTTACACACATGCAAGAACCGTCCTTCCTACATTTATGACATGTGTACCTGTTGTAATGCGCACACTTCTCTCTGTGCTGTGGTTTCTATTACACACCTGAAAGAAAGAGACAATATATGTGACATTTTGAAGAAATCATTTATGACCTGAATAGTACCAATCAGAAAACATCATCACACTAATGCAATATTATTTGAAAATGAACAGCGTCAGATCGGGTGTGAATTTATACTGGCGCTGTTACTTAGAGTCAGATTAGGAGGGGTGGGGTTGGGTGGGGGGGCTGGTGTTAGAGCGTGATCATAATTGATAGAATAAAACTGAAAAAAGCTAACTTTTACAAGTACCATAAATTTATACCCAATGTCCCATATATTTGTCTCTTTCTTTTTTTCCTTCGTGCTGCAAGAACCATCCTTCCTACATTTACGACGTGTGTACCTGTTGCAATGCGCACACTTCTATCTATGCTGTGGTTTCTATTACATTGAGTCACGATCACGCTCTAACACCAGCCCCTTAGTAAACAATGGTAATGAAAGTTCTTCTTTAGAAAATGTCTTGATTTATTTTATGGTTATCTTTGTAACAATATTTATCTGATTTTTTTCTTTATTGATATAGACCAGAAAATAGTGTGCTGTTTAGCATTAGCATTAATCCAGTTATTTGCTATAGATATTTCAAAACATTATGATCTGGGGATGCAGCTGCCAGTGTATATATATCAAATATCCAGGGGCTCAGGTTGGGCATAGAAAAGGGGGGTGAATGTTATTTATTTCACAAAATACAAAGGACTAAACATTTTATTGTAGTTGCGAAGTATTATCAATTAATTTCCAATGTTCAGTGTTAAAAATGGGTAATTATCTGTAAGTAAGCACATTCACTGATACCATCAATCCACAGAGACATTATTTGTTTGTTTTTTTTCCATTTTATTGAATTTATTTAAAGCAAGTAACATTCCATACAAGCAAGTTAAACTTGACAAAACTAAGTTCAATTCAACCCCACCCATGAGAAAGAGAGAAAGGCCAACAGCCAGAGTAAAACTTTAAGAGTAGAAAAAAGGAGAAGAGAATTCTTTTCTCTAATATGAATGCTTATTCTAAAATGTTATTAATTAGATCTTGCCAGGTTTTTGAAAAGTTTTGAACAGATCCTCTAAGTGAGAATTTTATTTTTTCCAATTTCAAATAGTATATAACATCAGTTACTCACTAACTTAAAAGAGGTGCGCTAGGATTCTTCCAGTTGAGCAAGATAAGTCTACTTGCTAATAGTGTAGTAAAGACAATTGCAGTTTGTTTTTTATTCTACACTTTATGACCATCTGGAAGTACACCAAACACTCAAAATTTAAAAATTTTTGTCCAGAATGATGTTAATTTGGTGCACATCCAAAACAAATGGACCAATGAGGCTGGAGCTCGATTGCAAAGTTTGCAGGTTGGATCTTGCCCTGGAAACACTTTGGACAATTTTTAACAAGACGATATGCTCGATAAAAGATTTTAAGTTGAATAATTGTATGGTTTGTGCATATGGAGCTAGAGTGAATTCTATTCATGGCTGCCTTCCACTCCTTTTCTGAGAGGCTGAGTAAGAGATCCTTTTCCCACTGTACTCTGGGATCTTTGAAAGGAAGGGACTGTAAAATGTTTTTATATATTATAGAAATGCTGTCTGATCAATATTTCTTCCAGAAAAGAAGTAGGTGGGAGATGAGGACCTAGGTTTCTAATATAGTGGAAAAATTGTGTTAAAAGGAAGTTAAATTTGGAGTGTAATTGTTTGTAGGATGCAAAGGCATTGTCTATATACAAATCTCTAAATGATTTAATCCCATATGTTTTCTAAACATTAAAAACTGTTTAAGTTTGAGAAGGTAGAAAAAGGTGGTTATCAGATAAGCTTCTCTATCTTGCAGTACGTCTTACATTGGTTCTATATTCTGAGTAAATGAAGTACTATTAGGTTGTTAGTATATTGAGAATAACTTATATTTACTGGGACACATAACAAGGAATATAAAGAAGTGCTGCAGGATTTAACTTATATTGCGTATCAAGCCTGTGTGTATTTATCTATTTGTGTCAAAGTCCAGGTTTTCATAGCTTGCATAGTTGCCACCCAATAATAAAATTGAAAGTTAGATACAGTCATACCACCTTCTGCCTTATGTCTTTGTAGGGTCAGAAGCATAAGCAGGATATTCATCTTGACAGTGTTTATTCTCCCTGCTATAGTGAGATGTAGGGTAGACCATCTATGCAAGTCTTGCTTTAGTATTTCCATGAGGGTAGCAACATTTTGATGAAAAAGAGTTTTATGTTTACTTGTGATGTTTACCCTAGGTATTTAAACTGATCTGTGATGATCAAAGGGAAGGTGTCCAATCTAATATTTTGTGTAAAAGGCACACTTTTGTTCAACTTTATTTTGAGTCCAGATATCTTTTGAAATTCTGCTAGTGCAGTTAGGACTGCAGGCACAGCATTTTGTTGGTCTGATATACACATACAGTATCATATTATCTGCATAAAGTGATATTTTCTGTTCAAGTCCTTCTCTGAAAATCCCCTGTATCTCAGAAGCATTTCGAAAGTGAACTGCGAATGGCTCAATGGTGATTGCATGTAGCAGGGGTAACAGGGGCATCCATGTCTAGTGCAACGTTCTAGTCTGAAGTAGTCTGAAACAATGTTGTTAATACAAACTGAAGCTTCTGGACTGGTACACAATAGTTTGATCCATGTACATATGTTTGGACCAAATCCAAATTTGTACAATGTAGTGAAAAGGTAGTCTCTTTCAACCATATCAAATACTTTTCTGCATCCAACAATAATAAGATCTCTGGGGTATTAGGCATTGTGGGTGAATATATTACATTAAATAGGCATTTAAGATTGAAAGCAAAGTGTCTGCCTTTAAGAAATCCAGTTTAGTCTTGTGATATTACCAAGAGAAGCACTTTCTCAATCCTTGTAGTTAGAATTTTGGAGAGTATCTTAACATCATTATTCAGAAGTGAAATTGGTCTGTATGATACAGATTGTAATAAGTACTTATTTTTCATAGGAAAGATGGTAATTAATGCTTGGCGAAAAGTTTGAGGTAGAATTTTGTTGTCTCTGGTTTCTGTAAATGTTGCTAATAAAAGGAGAACTAACTTAATAGAATTTTTTTTATAAAATTCGTCAGAGTAGTCATCAGGGCCTACTGCTTTCCCACTCTGAAGTGAGTTTATAGCATCAAGTAATTCTGAGAGTGTCAGAGGTTTATCCAATTCCTCTGCACTGAGAATATCTAACTGAGATATCTGTAATGCATTCAAAAACTGGATTAGACTGTGTCTTCTCTTCTTTAAACTTAGTGGAATATAAGGACTAATATAAGGATAAGGCATCTCTTGTCTTGTAAATGTGTTGATAAGCAGTAAGTAGCCTGCTATACCCCATAACTTACTTGAAAATGGACACTCCTTGCTGGTGTCTCCAAAACAGGCTAAATTAAAAAATGAACTAAAAATAACAACCTGGTGCAATAGTAATAGCATATTGCAAAATCCAAATTCCTGATTTTATTCAATTAAATGTAATACCTTTTCTATTTACTACACTAGGGGGCTCTGCCCCCTGCTCGCTTTGCTCACCCACCCCCGTGTTTGGTTTACCGGATATACAATTTAAAAAGATTGTTATTTTCATGGGAATTGTTACATATGCATTATTTTCACTTTTACTTTAAAAACTTTTGTAAAAACAATACTTGTCCTTTATTTCCGGCCCCATGCGTGGTTACATCTCTTTCTCGCAAGATGTATAACGCTGCTCGCGTTGTGAAGGGGGTGCAGCTGAAAGCACGCTAAAGATATGCCGTCGGATCAGCTGCTGTCTTTATGCTGCTGGCGAGCTGCCTGTTCTGCTTGTCGCATGTCGTTGTTTTAAGAGCCTGGAGCACATGAAGCATGTCTGCCAAAAGCAGTCCAACAACTGCTAGGTTAGATGTCTGTGGACTTGTTTTAAATGATGTCTCACTGCCTTGTCTCGCGTGACATTGTAAAAACAATAATTGTCCTTTATTACCGGCCCCGGGCGTGGTTAAATCTCTTTCTTGCAGGACAATTAACGCTGCTCGCGTTGTGAAGGGGGGGGGGGGGGGCAGCTGCTGTCACGCTGCCCTTCGATCATTTTAAAGCCTATACAGCCACTGTCTTTTTTGCCATTTTGTGTCTCTGCTGCTTGCGTTGTGATCGCTTCTCCGTGATCATAAATATACACTTGACCGAATTGTGTAAATTTAGGTTTTGTGCATTGAATGATGCGAAGGCGAAAAGACTTTGTTTTCTACTCTTTGCCTTTTATTTCTGACCTCACTTTGTCTTGCTATTTTTTCAATTACACCTGGTCCTGATGATTAATTTCCTTTTGTTTGCGCTAATGCGATCTTATAGTTGTCGACATTTCATTTATAACGTATTTTCCTTTATACGCTGCGTGCCTTTACACTACTGAATTTTTTGCTTGCCGTGTTCTGATATTGCTTGTAAGTAGGGCGTGTCTTGCAAGAGTCTCATGTTCTATATCCCCGCAAGATGCTCCGTGGCCATTGTCTTTCATCTCGCGGGTCTTTTATTTGTCTTCTGTGATCTTAACATGAAGATCACGTATGGTCTCCTAGTCATTCCCTCCCACAGGATTTTTTTTTTATAATAAAGAGATAACAATCTTAAAGTATGTGAAGTGTTTTCTGGTGATTGTTACATTGATTTATTTGGCATTTCTCATGTTCTTGCAAGTTACTCATAAACAGACTCTTGGAGTGAAAATTTCTTCAATTCCTGCCTTTATGACCTCTTATCAATTCTTAACCTTGTACACAACAGCCCAGCTCAGCACAACAGAGACTGGGTCAAAGGTTAATAAACTTTAATTAAAATACTTTCTAAGAGTGCTAAGTGTAACATCTAATAGTAAAAGGGTTATAATAATCAATATAATAATCAAAGAGTAAAAACCATATTTCACAATCACTGCTTTTTGTTCTCTAGAACAATAATCATCAATAAACATTTATCTTTCACAACTGATTCACCTAAGTTTACATTAGCATAGGGTTATTTCAGTTACAAGGTAACATAACCAAAATCAGGAGGGAGACAGAAGTGTTTACCATGATGTTGGTAACAGGTGACATAAAGGCTTGCATTTTACATTTAAAAACACAGCAACATAACAGAATGATGATAATAATAGTTATTAAGGCAACAAATACTGCTATGAAGTGATTGGGTGATGTTTTGAATGTAATGGCTATATGAGTTATCGCTCAGTATATAGGTAAGGTCTTCAAAAATATCTAACATCTCTACCTTTATTTCAGTGTAGGCCATTGCATCTGGGTTTTGGTATTGTTTTTTTACAAGTTTTGCCTTTTTGATTCCTGTTTGCCTGGTTATTTCAAATTCTTGGTTCTAACGTCTGTGTTTATCATTCACATCTTTTTCCATTTCTATCACAACAAGCCTCCGACATTTGTATGTCTCTTAACATTATGATCATGTTGTTGTGTGGATGGAGGATTTTTATATCTACATGTTTTACTCATCTGTTAAACTCAATAGGATTTTGCCAGATTGTCAAAGGCTCAACTTATTATCATAATCACACATTCGATCTTATAAAATTAAGATTCAAATTTTAAGTGTTACTCCATTAAATTAAGTCACTTTTAGTCACTCCTTATTTATGTTTGATTTCTTATTTCTCTTATCAATACAATTGCAGATTAAAGCAAGGACAATACAACATCCAGATTGTAACTCTGCGTCAAACTTTGAAGATGTTTTTGGAATCTCAAATATAGTTATGGAACACATTTAAGATCAACTGACATCTAATGATAATGGGGCTTTGAAAGATGCTTTAGTTACAGTAGCTCCTATTAAAATAAAAAGAATGAAAGCACATACTGTCGAACCTCACTGTACAGACTACTAGTGCTTTTACACTATATATGTAAGCAACCGTTGCCCTTGTGAGAACGTGGTATATGCCCACATGGATGGGATAAAGTATGAGGTGCTGACAGCACAGATTTTGGTGTACTGTAGCCTAGTTTGTGAGAGGCAGTCTCGCTGGCATCGGGACAAAAAAAGTTGCTTTTGCTTGGATTCGTCCCCTGGATTACATTTTGCCATGCTCTCTTCTCTGCTGCAGCCTGATTTAGCATGGCCTCTCTTTTCCTGGCTCCTCTCTGAATCTCCTATCTCCAGCAAATGCAGTTCTCAGGTGTTGATGTCAATACTCGTGGACTTCATGTCACACTTGTAGACATCCTTAAAGCAGCAGTGGGGGTCACCTTGTGCCCTGATGCCAACAACCAGCTCATCATACAGGAAATCTTTGGGGCTTCTCTCATCATATATCTTGTGGGCAATAAAACAAAGTTGGTGGTGTATCAAAAGGGTGTTAAAATGGGGAATCTTGGCTTGTGTAGGAACTTCCTCATTCATCATTTGTTCCCAACCAACTCATGCCAAGAATGTGCCTGAAGGACATTTAATTGTCCATCTTTCTTTCTTTCTTTCTTTCTTTCTTTCTTTCTTTCTTTCTTTCTTTCTTTCTTTCTTTCTTTCTTTCTTTCTTTCTTTCTTTCTTTCTTTCTTTCTTTCTTTCTTTCTTTCTGCTGAGCACACATTTGCTGTATACAGCCATCTTGGTGTGGAGAATAAGTTTCATGTTATTGAGTCAGCTTGGCAAAGGTTGAGGCAGCACGACCGATCATCTGCGTTGTTTTGCGTTGTGCTGAAAAAATCCTAATCACCAGCACATACAAATTTGTTCACGAACTGTACCCTACTCCCAGGAGGCACCACCTAATCGGACTAGACTTAGATCCCATATGTGACCTTAAAGTTCCCTGGTACTTTTGTTCACATGTTCTGGGAATGCCCTCTGGTGGCAGCTCTCTGGAATTATGTAGCAGAGTCCCTCTCTACAATTCTGCAGCAACGCTACCGCCACACCACTGTGCTTCCACATCTTTAGTACATGCTTTAATACATTTCATTATGAAAATTCTATCAAGTATTTTTCTTAGTATTCTAAATATTCAGAGAGCAGTAATGTCATTAAGTAAATGTATTTTGAGTAGGAATCGCTGCCTCTCAGTGCAAGAGGAATTCAGTTTAAGAAGCATATAATGATTAACAATTGGGTGGGGGAGCACTTAATACGAAGCATTTAATGCACTTACATTAGTTATGATGGGGTTTGAGAAAATTTTGTAAATTAAACTACAAGAATAAAGTGGAAATGTTGAGAATAAAGTAAACATTTTGACTTAATCTTGACATAAATGCCGAGATTAAAGTGGAAATGTCGAGAATAAAGTTGACACTTTGATTTTAATCTCAATTTAAACTTTTTTTTCTTCACTGTGTCCCAATTTTTTTTTTCTCCGTGGCCTTAATACTTGTTCAAGGATTTTATTAACAAATGATGATACAGAGATAGGACTGAAATTTTTGAGGACAGAAAACACTACACCTAGTACATTCAAACTTTAAAAAAGTGGGCAGGCATAATATTGAGGGAGCAAGAAGTTGACTTCATGTGAAAGATAAGGTTTCTGAATGAAACAAAGGGACACTGGATTAAACTGGCTGAAGACAATGGTGTGTGTGATGAAGTTGGATAATACTGAGCTGGAGTTGGAATATTAAACCTAATATCGTTGATCTAATTAATGAACAAATGTAAGAAGTCATCACAGGTCAAGGAATACATAGCACTGATAAGTTTTACTGATGCATTAAAGTGCAACATTAAAAATACTGAATAAAATTTGAGGTCTATAGCTGGTATTGTAAGTAATGTTAGAGTAATATTTTTGGTGTCTTAATAGCTTCTAGGTATTTGACAAGACAATCTCCCAGAATGTCGTAGAAGTCTATCCTTCCTCCATTTCCTGTCTGCTTAATGGAGTGGGTAGTGTCAATGTAGTGGAATCCAGGGACAACCTGATAAGGCTGGAAGAAGTGAATATCGGCACAGGATACAAGTGGAGGGCACAGACCGAGGTTGGCTTTGCCATCAGCAGGTTACAACAGAAAGACATCCTGGGGACAGTGCAAGAGAGCTGAGTAGGACTAGGTAGAGGAGAACCTACACTTGTATGGAGTAAGGCCACAAAGGTGCAGAGAAAGACTATTGTAGTGGAGGTGGTTATAGGGGCGCAGCACGAGTGCTACCTCCTTAAGGCAGTGACCCAGGGCCTGAAACTATGGGAGGCCTACACAACTAGAGTTGTCACCTGGGCAGACATCTGGAGGACACCACATGCACGGCTGAGCTTCCTAATAATGATGATGTATGACAGTCTCCCTTGTCCTTGGAACATCACTCTATGGTTTGAGAGAGAGGAGAAGTGCCCACTGTGTAGCAACAGTAACAAAGGTGTACAGCACATCTTGTAGGGATGCAAGGTTGCAGTGACACAGGGGTGCTATAGGTGGCAGCATAACCTAGAGTTGACAAAGTTGGCAGAGCTATTAGATAGGTGCAGGTTGGTGGCAAATAATACTTCAGAACTCCCTTAGCCAGACACTGTATTTGACCTAACAGCAGCAAAAAAGTCGTAGTCAGTGCTGACCCTTGGGAAAACATGGGATTTGATGGAGAACTTGGATAAACAGCTAGATTTTCCATCAGAAATCACTTAAACACTATTAAGACTATAAGCTGTATTGTGGTCTACAGCTGACAGGAAGGTCCTCATCATAGAACTTACCATTCCCTGAGAGCAGGGGCTACCAGTAGCACATGAGTACAAGCACTTCAAGTACTCTTAGTTGGCAGCAGAGTGCAAAAAGGCAGGCTGGGCGACTTCCATCTACCCAGTAGAGGTCAGAGGCAGTGGCTTCATTGATAAATCATTACTGTAGCTCCTGCTGGCTTTGGGTGAGACTGGTACCAACTTATAGAAGGCCATTAATAAGCTAATATAGGAGGTGAAGAAGGCAATCTACTGGTTGTGGCTGTGGAGGAAACATAGATTTTGGGGTTTAACTCCATAGTAAGTCCAGCTGTACGGAGTGTCAGGGAGACATACCCATATGGCCACTGCCCTCCCCCCACTGTGAAATGTAGTGTGTAGGGGGGCGAAACATCAGTGAACAGTGACACCAGCTGATGACCCTGCAGCTGACCTAATGGGCAATGGTGGAGGTGCATCAGGCATATGGCGAGCAGGAATAATATCACCAGTACAAGAAATCGATAAATACTAAAATAGTACAGGTCCAGCTGATCTTTCATTTTAGAGTTTAGTATTGATCAGCAAATTTCACCAAAGCATTATTCACAGCGAATTAACTGCATTTACATTTGTCAATTTATTTACTGATAATTCAGCTGGTTTAGAAGAACTTTTTCCTCAGTGCCCCATAATGTTTTGCAAGGCCAGTGCATAATCCTCCGGAGGTGTAAGAGCTAACATTGGATGGGACTGCCACCCCAGGTATATAATGCTGATCATTTGCATTACAGACTATGCATGACTTAACAGTAGAACAAATAAGTAAATAATGCAGGTTTTCAAAATTTTATTTTTTATGAAACGTAAAGGGCGGCACGGTGGCGCAGTGGTAGCGCTGTTGCCTTGCAGTTAGGAGACCCGTGTTCACTTCCTGGGTCCTCCCTGCATGGAGTCTGCACGTTCTCCCTGTGTCTGCATGGGTTTCCTCCGGGTACTCAGGTTTCCTCCCGCAGTCCAAAGACATACAGGTTAGGTGCATTTGCAATTCTAAATTGTCCCGTGTGTGTGTGTGTGCCCTAAGGTGGGCTGGTAGCCCTGCCCAGGGATTTGTTCTTGCCTTGCTGATTGGCTCCAGCAGACCCCTGTGACCCTGTGTTGGGATGTAGCAGGTTGGGTAATGACTGACTGTTTGCTGTTTAATTTCAGTTCTCTTCTTGTACTTTCATATCATATTTGCTAACAATCTGTAAATCAGTTGTTGTTGACAAGGAGGGAGTGGCTACCATAACATCTCATTCAATAAATTCAGTGCTGATATTTTAAGCATCAAAAAGAAGAGAGGGTTGTGTTTATGTGAAATGTAAAATGCATTGAATTTAATGGAATACAATTTAAAAGACTTGACCTAAGAAGCAGAATTATATCACTTGAAATGCAAGCTATTCCTGTTTATGATAACTCATCTGGTAATCTATCATACCCTAAAAGAAGTGTATGTTCTTTTGTATTTCTTCTCAGCATCTCTGGTGATTCTAACTGTGTGTGGAAACCTGCTGGTTATAATCTCAATTTCACATTTCAGGCAGCTTCACACACCAACCAACATACTTGTTCTGTCCTGGCTGTTGCAGATCTTTTAATAGGTATATTTGGAATTCCTTTTGCTATGATTAAAGCTATTGAAAACTGCTGGTATTTTGGTGACATTTTTTGCTTAGTATATAATTTAATAACATTTATCTCAACTTCTGTTTCTATTAGCAATTTGGTCTTTATAGCTGTAGATCGCTATGTTGCTGTTTGTGATCCACTGCGGTACACTTCCACAATAACTGTTTCTTTTGCTGGATACTTCACTACATTTGGCTGGGTCTTCTCGTTAGTTTACACTGTAATAATCATTAGTATTAATGGCATTGACAGCAGTGAGGGGCAGGATGGTTGTCCACATGACTGTTTTGTTATTCTCAGTGAGGTATTTGTCGTTGTGGATCTAATAATCACATTTATTTTGCCCTGTTCTGCAATGATAATTCTTTATTTAAAAATATTTATTATTGCAGAAAAGCATGCAAAAATAATAAGTAATACTATACAAGATTACAAACAAGGCAAGAAAAATATATAAAAAAAGTCTGAAAGTCTGTTTTGCAGGAAACAGTAGTTATTTTCATCCATATAGGCAATTTATTTTAACTTTGTACACAAAAATGTTGACATGCTCCTTAAATAAACATTATACTTTAAAATGGTAAGTGATGACAAACCTCTCACTTGCTGCAAAGAAACACAGGGTCTGTTATATATAACTTATAGTCTTTGCAGTAACACTTTTTTGTCCAGATATATTAGCTGTTTATTGTTCTAGACAAAATTTTATTAAGTTAACTAGTAGGGGTAGTAAAAAATCATTTTGTTTTCCTAAAAAATCAAATATGATGATGCTTTTAGAACTATTCACAGTCTATTTATTTCATAAGAATTTGTCTTCTTGTGTATTGTATGTGATTTTTAAAAATTATATATATATATATATGTATATTTAAAATCTTAATCTTATTTTCAAATGATATGAAATACAACTATATTATTATCATTTATATTATTGGGTTGGGTAATGTCTTCTAAAATCTTTTAATCTTGTAATCTTTTCAATTTATTAACTGAACACTTAGAATTAATTCAAGATTCTTATTACTAACATTACTATTTAAATAAATTGAGAAGGTTCAGTTTAGTATTTTGTAAAAAAAAATCACTTTTTATTAATGGTCAACAAAACACAATGTTTCATATAAAAATACAGTGTATTTTTCAAAAAAGACACTCAAAGAGAAAATAATGTCCTCAATTTTTTCACAACTTCATTACACTAAAAATGTTAAATCTTAATCTGAATGGTGACTTGATGCTTCAACTGCCAATATGGATTGAACACTGCTACAGTATATAACATACTCTTCATAATAAAATCCATGTTTTATGTTTAAACCAAACAAGTGTATTTTGTGTATGTTATAGAATCCTGAACATATTAAAATGTTTAGTGATTTAATTTTTAAAACTATAACCATAACATATTCATTATTTATCTACATGAGAATTGCTTTTGTTTTTTCTCATTTATTTACAGTCCTATTTGTTTATAATTTTGTGAACAAAGGAAGGTGTTTAATGTGAGTTCAAGAAATATTACAATAGAAAAGTGCCTTGCAATCTTAGTCATAAACTGTTGCCGTCTGATAACAAATTTGGAGTAATCTGGAATTCAGTTACAATGCAACAAGGAAGCATAAAAAGGAAAGATGAAAAAGAAGAATGGGATGTGAAATTAACACAAATTCTGTAAAATCTATCCAATAAATGCTGTTCTAACCAGTTGTATTTTAGCTATAAAATAATTACATTTTCTGTGTGGTTTTTTTTTTATTTCTTTACTGAAAGTTTTTATCTGCAGCTATTGTGCCATGTTTAATTTTGAGGTTCTTTTTCTCTGTTGTCTATTTAGTTCTTTGTAATATTAAAACATAAAAATTGGTTCATTATTCATTAAAGAATGAGCACATTCGTGCCGTTAGTTAGTACAGTTAACAATAAATTAAACTTGCTCTTGTAAAATATTCGGCTTATATAATTATATCAAGAACAGCTCAGTTTTCCTCAAGGAATCCTTTTTTCCTTCCAAAGTCCAGGGCCACTGCCCAAAGGAAGTACTTCCAAATCATATGGAAGTCCATTACAGCAGAAAGCTTGTCTCCCTTCAGTGCCCTCTTGCCCTGTTATCCCAGCAGGGCTGCTCGGCCGGGCAGCATCTCCCTACAGGCCCTGCTGGCTTTCCATGGGGCACCGATATCTGAGGCTGCTGCCATCTAGCGTGCTGGGGGAGTAAAAAGCCCCCAACGATATCTTCTCTTTTTTTTGGGCTGACCATCACTCCCTTCCTTCTTAGGGCATAACAAATGAGATAATAAATAACTTCCATCCATCCATCCATTATCCAACCCACTATATCCTAATTACAGGGTCACAGAGGTGAGCCAATCCCAGCCAACACAGGGCACAAGACAGGAAACAAACCCCAGGCAGGGCGCCAATCCACCGCAGGACACGCATACACACACACACACACACACACTAGGGACAATTTAGAATCGCCAATGCACCTAATCAGCATGTCTTTGGACTGTGGGAGGAAACCAACGCAGACACGGGGAGAACATGCAAACTCCACGCAGGGAGGACCCGGGAAGCGAACCCAGGTCCCCCTACTTCTTTGATGGTCTCCTACTCCTCAGTGTCCACATCAGAAAAGTAGGCTGTTCAAAATAGAAACATCGATCCCACATATTTTAATGGTCCAATATAAAAAACAAAAACAAAAAAACAAAAAAGAAAGTAATTAATAATTAAATACCATGCAAGAAAGTATAAAATAAATTAAACTTTAGACCTATGGTAAATTTAATTTAACGTATTAGTTGAAAATGGACCCAAAACTGCAAAATAGCAAGCAATGATAGGAAAAAAGCAACACTTCACAAAACAGAAGTTAAAAAAATAGGTAGAAGAGGTGGCAAAAAAAAAAAAGTTGTGTTACGAGTTAAGGGCTATCCCATAATTTTTTTCACTGTGTGGTTCAGAGCTTCCGTAGATTTGCATCTAGAAACTGGACTTTCATTTTCCAGTACATTTCGTTAATTATTAATTTTCCTATATTGACTTTGACTGCGGTGGATTGGCACCCTGCCCGGGATTGGTTCCTGCCTTGTGCCCTGTGTTGGCTGGGACTGGCTCCAGCAGACCTCCGTGACCCTGTGTTTGGATTCAGCGAGTTGGAAAATGGATGGATGGATACTGACTTTGAATACCTTTATTATTTAATTTCCATTGCTTTAGACCTGATCCCTCTTTCAAACTTTCATCTTTATGAAAATTTTAGACCCCCTCCCCTCTAAAATAATTTTTTTTTTCATTTCACCTGTGTGAATTTCTCTTGTCTAACAGATTTTCTTGCAAACCTTCAAGAAAAACACCAAAGGGCTTGTTGAGAAAATTACAGAGAAAAACGCGAGTGAAAATCCTGCATTTGTTATAGAGGAACTGATTCTATATGAGACTAAAATGATAAAGACAGGCCACCCAACCAATCAGACTGAACATTACCATTTTGTTTTTTTATTCTGGTACAATCAATAAATTGGTAAAATTGACAAATTAATATATACACAAACTGCATATATGTATAACATCAAGGTGAAACGGTATATACAGTAATGTGCCACAAATACACAAAAAAGACATCAGTTTACAATAACAATAATTTCAAAATTAGAAGAGCAACAGCAATTCTCTGCATTGTCCATTTGCAACCTGCCAAGCCATGAAAAATCTCCCTTCTCTTTAGAAGTTATGGTTTAAACAGTGGGTTGTATGGATTCTAATGTCATTCATGCTACTGAAAATAATATGATAAAAATATGTGGCACATGGTAAATACTTTCAAATAATGACAAACCTGTAACAGGAAATTACTAAACGTAAAAAAAAAAAAAAAAAAAAAAAAAAAACAATGGCAAGTCACCGTTGATTTTTTTCTTTTTAACGGCTATGTAATCTTATAACGTCAGGTTAAAGCTAAATTCGCATCTAATTTTAATAGAATATCAGTTTGTTATAGTTACTTACAATATGGTACTCTTTTACCCCCTGGAAGTTAAAATGAAATAAACCTTCCATATGTTTAAAGCTGTGTTAATTAAGCCAGCTGGGAAATAGTCCTATTGCTAACGTGGACTGTTAGATGTCTGCAAACAGCAGATTGTCACAACGTTTCTGACCATTTTGATATGAACATTTGAAAGTACAGCTGTATGACCAAACATAGAGAATCATGAAACAGGATAGGTAAACCTTAAACAGAATCTTCTTTAAACAATAACTTTTCTTTTCTTTGACATCATTTTTTGTGTGTGTGTGTGTGAATTGTTTTGTTTTGAAACTTGACTAAAACTTTTAAAACGAATATATTTGGTTTGTGAAATTATTTGAAAACACTGGTGCAAACCTAAAGCTGCAGAACTTTGGTAATTTACGAAAATTGCAGCTACAGGCAAAGTTTTTTTAATTTGATTCTAGTAAAAATTCTGGAAAATTTGCAGCATGGAAACTATTAGCAAATATTACAATCCGTACGTTGAGACATTTCAATAGGATGTAATTCAGCCTCAATTTTTTTCTTTTGTTTTCGACAGAATTACAATAATAAGTAAAATCGCCAAGTCTGAATGGCATATTGCTATTTAAGTAAGGAATTAAATTATGTGAACAACCTTACAAAAGAAAACTTACACTTCTATTTTCTTTTCCATCATTCTGTTTAAAAAAAAGATATGTATAGCACGCAGATAGTCAATCTGTTGTTCTTTTTCACATCTGTAAAATATACACTGTATAGTTACATTTGCAAGACATTATGAAATACGAACCATTCAGATATTTGTAATTTTAATTCAGTTACTACAATAGTACGCAACATTGATCTTTTAGACAGTAAAGACATAAAAAGTAGTTATAATAATGATTCTGTGCATTTTATATGAGAGCTATCTTGTAAAATAACACACATGCAGTTTGTAATGATTGCATCCACAGTTTATTTTCTTGCACTTAGCGCTTTCTAAGATCAGGATATTCGCATATTTTTCATTTTATAATGTGATAGATTTACAGTACCTTTATGCTGCAATGAATACACTTGATTCGTTTGTGGGAAGAGACTAAATTTATTAAACGACTACATAAATAAATATAATACGCAAACAGACATACAAAGTGTATAAATGAAGATACTGCAATACCACAATAAGACAGAAATCGACGGTCACTAATGCTCATTCATTAAATTGATCAGAGATGATCCCGGATTACATATTTTACACGTTATTAAAAGTTTAAATGATTTTCTAAACCAGGGGTAAAACAGAGCATATATGATTGGATTCATTCCAGAGTTAACATATGCTATCCATAAGCACGCCCAGGCTACTCCAGAAGGCACAGCAAAATTCATGAACTGGTTTAGGAGAGAACACACGTAGAATGGTAGCCAACAGAGAATAAAAACAATGACTACTATACCCAATGTTTTTGCTGCTTTTCTTTCCGATTTTTTAGAAATATTCTTGTTCTTTTCTAAAGAGTTCTTTTGCTGAGTAGATATTGCCCTTGCATGCCGTTTTGCGATTAGAAAAATTTTCGCATAAAGTGTTATCATTACAAAAACCGGTAGAAGAAACGAATATATAAGATCAATTGTAGCGCATGTCGAATTGAACACAAAAACACAATCACCTGGACAAGGGTCTACTCCGATAACTCCTTCAGTATTTCCATGATTAAACATCATCAAACTGATATAAGAGAAGGTTGAGATCCAGATGGCTAAAACAGCAATAGCGCCGATTCGAACTGTTATTTTATTTGAATATGTTAATGGATGACAAATAGCGATGTATCGGTCAATGGCAATCACAGCTAAATTAATAATTGAAACTGTTGTTAAAAAAGCAAGGCAGAATGTATATATAAAGCAAAATACTGCACCAAAGTACCAGCATGATTCTATGGACTGAATGATCATGAATGGCACAATTAAAATACCGACAAAAAAATCTGCTACGGCCAAAGAGAGCACTAGGAGATTTGTTGGTGTATGAAGCTGCTTGAAATGTGATATTGAAATAATCACTACTAAATTTCCACAAAATGTTACCACTACTAAAACGCCCGCTAGAATGTAAAGCAACAGTGAAACAGAAGGAGTTCGAACTTCTTTTGTGCAGGAGACATTGCCTGGATAGTAACAGAAATACTCCACGTGATCGGTTAGCTCGTCTTGCATTGCAGTTGATTAGAGGTCGGCGCTCAGATATCTGAAGTAGCTGCTCTGTCACATTATATTAGAGTGCGGTCCTGTAATAAACACGGGAGGCACTGCGTCGGAGGTGCTTTTATATCCGTAACAGGCACTCATCACTTGTGAGCCTCTAATTAAGCAAATGTCATGAGACTGTCAGTGTTTTGATTTAAGAAATTGATACTTGATTACTGTTGGCCACATTCTTTTTTTAAGCATTGTCGTATTTATTTTCTAAACCACATCTGAGTTTTCACACATGAATGATGACTAATTAATTTGATCAAAATAGACAAATTCAGGGCCATCTCCTTTGTATTTCATTTGTTCATTTGGGTCATCCCCTTTTAAACAAATTAATGAAAGTATACGTATACTGATTTGAAAGTCATTGTCATTTGCATTTAAAATGAAAAAACGAGCATACATTAAGTCACAGTCTATAACGTCATATATGACTTTTCTTTTTCGATTTTGTTTTACATTTTTAGAATATTGTAAATACTTGGATGATTATTACTCAAAAGAAATTACATTTTCAGATTCTCCTCTTTATATTTTTGCCACCCAATAACACCAATTACGAAGCTCTTGAGGAGTTAAAGCCTGTATAGTCAGCATAGGTGCTGGGTAGAAAGTACTGCTAAGAAGACAGTAACAATAAAAGAAGTGGAGGCTTAGTCATACCTGTAAAAATGTAATTGAACTTTCAGTACAATAATAATAAATACATCAGTACAATGCACTATAAAAAGGTCTCAACATACACTGTACCTATAGAAAAGTATTATAAGCACATGGGAAAGTAAGCATTGTTTTATAATGAGCATTAAACTTGTGAGTGTTTAGATTAAAAAGATTCATGTCTACATGTTCTTTATTATTTTGTATGAGCTAGAAAACACCAGTGTGTCATAAGCCAAAGGTTAGATGTGCTACAGAGCTGAAGGATGGGCCCCATGCATAGAGAGGGAATGTGAACTCTTTGTAAATAATGGTAGCAAGCAAGAATAGTCCTTATCAAACAGATAAGATAGACACCCCCTCAACTAAGAGTTATTGGTGGAATTAATTAGAGGCAAGGGTGGCACGGTGGCGCAGTGGTAGCGCTGCTGCCTTGCAGTAAGGATACCTGGGTTCGCTTCCCGGGTCCTCCCTGTGTGGAGTCTGCATGTTCTCCCCGTGTCTGCGTGGGTTTCCTCCCAAAGTCCAAAGACATGCAGGTTAGGTGCATTGGCGATCCTAAATTGTCCCTAGTGTGTGGGTGTGGGTGTCCTGCGGTGGACTGGCACCCTGCTAAAGATTTGATCCTGCCTTGTGCCCTATGATGGCTGGGATTGGCTCCAGTGAACCCCCATGACCCTGTGTTAGGATATAGCGGGTTGGGTAATGACTGATTAATTAGAGGCAGGATTAGAACAATGGCATGTTAGGAGTCAAATGAGGAAGAATAATGTCTTAAATGATAAGAATTGTAATAAATGTAAAAGGCGCTTATGGCTGGATGCTCATTGTTCCATCAGAGTTGATTCTGTATGTGCACAATACAATAAAGCCTGATTCTGCTATCTGTCCTGAGACTCCAAGTACTTTCTTTGGGGCTGAGGGTGCACCAGCTGTGTCTGCCTGCTCCAACATACCGAGGTTAAGAAATATATTGAGTTCCACACACCCAATATTGAATCAGCATGTGGAAAATTACTTCATCAGCCAAAAAAGTTGATTTCATTTCTTTTTTTCTTTAAATAGCTCAATTAATATCATGAACAATTACAAGACCCTTTAAAAAAGCAAACAAGATTCCAATGTATTTTTTAAAAGAAACTGTTTTTAAGAAAAAAAAACTTACCCAAGTGTTTGTTAACAATTACACTGTATATGACATTTGTTTTAGATATAGCACCAAATGTACTATACAAATCATCCTCAGCAATAGTATACAACTAAAGACACATGTATATTACAATAACATTAAACAATGTAAAGACAGAAGTTAAACTGAAGACTAGGATGTAGAATTTTCAAAGCTAGGAGAAAAAAAAAAACAGTACAAAACATAGCATGGTTGCAATTCTGTATTCTTAGAAAATAATAGAGATTATTGGAACTTGAAAATGTAACAACAATAATCAACAGAGAAAATGGACTTCAAATTTTGACTGAAAAACCACAAGACTGGAAGACATCAAAAACATGCATGAGAAAATACAGAAGGACATGTGTTAGGATATTGGGTTTGCTGGGGTGAGTTTTCTTGCTGTGTATACTGTTGTGTGTATGCGTCTGTATGTCTGTGTGTGTGCAAACTTTATTTAATTTCTGCCCTTTGGTTTATTTTTGTGTTCATGTTTGCCTTGTTTAACATGAATGTTCTCATCAACAACTACTAAGCGTGTGTGATGCCAGTTTCCAAAATGATATCTTTATTCATAGTTTATGTTTTCTAACCATACATTCATTTTTTGGATTTACATTTGTGGGAATTCATTTTAGAATGGCCATCACCTTCACCTTGAAAAGATTTTCACTCCAGTTTTATTATCCATCCATCTATCATCCATCCCACTATATCCTAACTACAGGGTCATGGGGGTCTGTTGGAGCCAATCCCAGCCAACACTGAGCGCAAGGCAGTAAACAAATCCCGGGCAGGGCACACACACCCACACACCAAGCACACACTAGGGACAATTTGGAATCACCAATGCAACTAACCTGCATGTCTTTGGACTGTGGGAGGAAGCTGATAATTGTTTAATAAAATCTTCCGTAAAACTGCACAACATTAATTCCCTAATAACCAATCTCAATGCACATAGAAAATCTAGGCAATATGGCATAAACACCAATAATTTAATTAAAACTACTACTTTAGATGAACAATGTATTAAAACTATAAAAACAGACTATAGATTAAACAAAAAATACACACAGAGCGGAGCTAATAAAAATAACTTGGTTCCTGTTCCAAATATCAATAACACACATAGTATTCATCTCTGCCCCTCCGAAACATTAAATATGGCAATATTGAATTTTAGAGCTTTAACTAACAAGATGTTTTTTATTAACAATCTTATTAGTGATAGAAAAATAGATTTTATTGCACTAAGTGAAACGTGGCTTAGCTCAGATGGCGCAGCTGTTTTAATCAAATCTGCGCCTCCGGATTACAGTTTTACTCCTGCGGATCACCAAGGAAAAAGAGGCGGCGGCTTGGCAAACATTTACTCAAGCAGGTTAAAGTGTAAAGATGTCAGTTTTGGTAAATTCAAGTCCATTGAGTATCTCGCCGTTGTTATTCATGGAGATTCTCATGTTCTAGTATTATCCGTGTATAGACCTCCTAAATTCAACGCGTCTTTCTTTGAGGAATTCTCTGACTTGATGTCAATTTTAATTACGAACTATGACACACTCTTAATAGTCGGCGACTTTAATTTTCATATAGATAATCAGTGTGACCAAAAAGTACAAGGATTTATGAACCTCCTGGACTCTTTTGATTTGAGACAGCTCGTTAATCAGCCTACACATAAAGCTTGTCATACGTTAGACTTAGTGATTACTAAAGGACTAAAAGTTGATATAAAGCAGGTCATTGATACGGGTCTGACCATTTTCTTCTACTTTTAAATATAGAAATAATGATAGAAAACACTCATGAGAAGCATATTGTTAAAAACACTTCTTTGACTCATCAGCAGCTTTAAAACTTACAAACATTCTAAGCAATAAGTCCGTTTATAGTGCCAACTATTATAGCGAGGATAATGTAAATAATAAGGTGGAAAGATTTAATACTAAAGTGAGAGCTGCTGTTGACATAGTTGCACCTGTAAAGACAGTTAAAAAATCTTCTAGCATTGTTATACCATGGAAGACCCAAACAGTGTCTGATTTAAAGAGAACATGCCATAGAGCTGAGCGTAAATGGAGGAAGACTAAACTAACTATCCACTTTGAAATTTTAAAAGTTAAAATAACAGAATACAATAACACAGTCCGTCTTGAGAGGTGCTGCTATTTCTCTAAGATTATAAATAACATCTGCTAAACCCAAGTAACTCAAAGGAATGCCTCCTAAATACTTCCAGTAAAATCTGTGAGGCTATTGCTGTATTCTTCAATCAAAAAATTAATGATATTAGAAATAACATAGTATATCTCCCCAACACTAAGGATCCTCCTAAACCCCAGTATTCCATTATAAACAAATTAAACCCTTTCACTAGGATAGATTTACCTGATTTACATAAAATATTTTTTCTCAACTGAAACCCTCCCCCTGCGTCCTTGACCCAATACCAACAAATTTTTTCAAAGAATTATCAGGCATGCTAATTTATAATGTTCTTGACATTGTAGTTAAACCCCTACTTAAGAAAAATAATCTCGACCCCTCTGCTCTTGAAAATTTTAGACCCATCTCTAACCTGCCTTTCTTAAGTAAAATTCTAGAGAAGGCAGTCATTATGTAGTTAAATGACCACCTCAATAAACATGCTATTCTTGATAAATTTCAGTCAGGTTTTAGAACAAATCACAGCACAGAAACTGCACTTGTTAAAGTAGTAAATGACTTGCGGGTAAATGCAGACAGAGGCCATTTATCTGTTCTCATCCTCTTAGATCTGAGTGCCGCATTTGACACCATTGATCATAATATTCTTAGAAATCGCCTTAGTCAATGGGTGGGCCTCTGTGGCAGTGCCTTAAATTGGTTTGAATCCTATCTGGCAGGGAGAAAATTCTTTGTTATTTGTGGTAATTACAACTCAAGGACACATAATATCCTATATGGTGTTCCACAAGGCTCTATCCTGGGTCTGCTGCTCTTCTCAATCTACATGCTTCCGTTAGGTCAGATTATCTCAGGGCACAACGTGAGCTACTACAGCTATGCTGATGACACACAGCTGTATTTATCAATAGCACCTGATGACCCCAATTCTCTTGATTCACTAACACAATGTCTAACTTGTATTTCAAAATGGATGAATAGTAACTTTCTCAAGCTAAATAAAGAGAAAACTGAAATCTTAGTGATTGGCAATAATGGATACAATGAGGCTATTAGAAATAAACTGGATACATTACGATTAAAAGTCAAGACGGAGGTAAAAAGCTTAGGGGTAACTGTTGACTGCAATCTAAATTTTAAATCACATATTAATCAGATCACTAGGACAGCATTTTTTCACTTAAGAAACATAGCAAAAGTTAGACCTCTTATATCATTGAAAGATGCTGAGAAATTAGTTCACGCGTTTGTTTCCAGTCAGCTAGATTACTGTAACGCAGTCCTCTCAGGAATACCCAAAAAAGACATAAATCATTTGCAACTAGTGCAGAAAGTAGCTGCTAGAATCCTAACCAGGAAAAGAAAATACGAGCACATTTCTCCAGTTTTGATGTCACTACAGTGTTTACCTGTGTCATTCAGGATTGACTTTAAAATTCTGCTTATGGTTTATAAAGCCTTAAATAATCTCGCCCTATCTTATATATCGGAATGTCTGACATCTTATATTCCAAATCATAACCTCAGATCCTCAAATGAGTGTCTCCTTTGAATTCCAAGAGCAAAACTTAAAAGAAGTGGTGAGGCGGCCTTCTACCCTAGATACAAAGAGGACTATTTCATTTATGTTAGGTAGAATGCCCAGAGGGGACTGGGTGGTCTAGTGGCCTGGAACCCCTGCAGATTTTTTTTTTTTCTCCAGCCGTCTGGAGTTTTTTTTTTGTTTTTTCTGTCCCCCCTGGCCATCGGACCTTACTCTTTTTCTATGTTAACTAATGTTGTCTTATTTTAATTTCTTATTTTGTCTTTTATTTTTCTTTTCTTCATTATGTAAAGCACTTTGAGCTACTTTTTTGTATGAAAATGTGCTATATAAATAAATGTTGTTGTTGTTGGAGTACCTGGAGGAAACCCATGCAGACATGGGGAGAACATGCAAATTCCACTTAACTTTAATTTATATTCTGCATTTTTAATTTGTTGTTTACAAATCAAAAATGAGTAAATGTGTCAAATGATGTCATATACTTCATATGCATTTTAAGTACTATTCATTTTTTATTGTTTAAGATCAGATTGTTCTTTAAGAGAAATATTGTGCATTTCACAGCAAATGTAATTCTCTACTTCTCATTTCTGAAACAGTATTATATTTTAATAAATAAAGTACTTCTTATATGATTTTTAAAGCATGACTAAGCAAATACATACTATTATGTTCACACTTTATTTTAAGTTTTGCCACCTAGCGATCATTTTAAGTATTGACGTTGTCAAGTTGTTCAGTTCACCTTTCTTATAAAAGCAGTGAAGTTCTGAACATTGTTCATGACACCAGTTCTTTTACGTTAAGCCTTGGCAAAGATATACCTGTAAGTCTCTCTTTTAAATAATTATTTTATAAATGTTAGTTAAGATGTTTATCTGCTACAGTTAATTAATTTTTATATGCATTTCTTTATTAATTGATTGTTTGGTGTGAACATTGTACTGAAAGCACCCTTTGTATTGTGTTTTGAAGTTTTACAATCAAGAATGAAAGATTTAACAGTAAAAACCTCACTCTGAACAAGAAACGAGTTTACTGGATTTATTGTTCGCTATCTGTGTAGCTTTGCACGGATACGCAATCACGAGGGCAGAATACATACTATAGGTTCTCAGCTCTTTATCAAGACTTTAAATACTGCCAGCCAGTAAGAGACAGCTTGACAACAGATGCACAGAAAATTGAAATACTAGGGAGAGCATTACAGAGGACACATGACCTCCAATGGACAACACAATCACAGGAATAGAGAATACAAAGTAACTGCTCAGCATTGTGACTATTTCACTTCCATTCATTTATGGTCCTGAAGCACAACTCTGTAAGTATCTTCTATCTTAACAAATACTTCCATTGTATTCTCGGAGTCAGTTCTTGCTTCCATCAAAGTCCAATTAGTCTACCTCTTGAAGACTCTCCAAAGGCTAAGTTCAAAGGTTTGTGGAGCTCTCTCCCAAACATCAGTGCTGTGGTGGTAAACCAAGTGGATTCCAGGATGTCACAGTGGTACAACAGCAAAACCAATGGTAAACAAAGGACCCAATATTTCTGGTCTTGAGGCATCTTTATAGCAAGCAGATTGGTAAATGATTGGTTGAGACTTTCTACAAATCCATCAATCAAGGTGTACAGCTGTGTTAAGCTCAAGTGGGTTCTCTAAATGCTGAGTTATTGGCTCATTTCTTTGAATGCATAAGGCTCTAAATGCTAGCTCTAGTCACTGTGAATTGTGTCTGGAAAATTATACCTAGTAAATGTTCCTTCTAATGCCCAGCTTGTAACTTTTCAACTGTCCAGCTGTGCAGCAAATAAGCTTCAAGTGACTTGCTAAAGTAATTCAAGTCATTTTCTGTCATCATAATGGGCAAGGTTTAATGCAAGGAAATATGCAGGCAGCTTCACTGCCAATCCTTTTTCAGCAATTGAGTCCCAGTTCTGCCACTTACAGAGCTGATAAACCTCTGCCTTCAACTGCTCCAACTCAGCCTGTTGCAGCTGTATTTCCACTATGATATTTGTCTGACTGTAAAACAGGTTACATTAATAAAATAGGAAGGAGGGAACAAATCCACATCTGACAGAGATTAAAAGAGTGGTAGAGTAGTTGCAAAAAGCACCCATTAAAGAAGATCAAGGAAAAGATTAAAATATCAGCCAATTATTTCACTCTGAAAAAATGATGATCCGAGTCCATGAATAAGCTTAGCTTGTTTTGTTTTATTTTGAAAGATTGTATTTGAACTATTGTGAAAACACACAAAGTGACCAATGTGACCTTTATCAAGAAAAGTGAAATGTTCTACAACAAGCTTTGTAAGGATTTTCAACCTAATAGTTCAAAAGTGCAAACAATAACAGCAGAGTTTTCTGAAATGAATTACTCCTATAGGTTAAGGAGGAACCTACAAGCTACTTTTTTTATGGTTCCCAAAGCCCTACTTAATCTGCTACTTTACAAGTGAGTATAAGAGATTTCTTTCTTAACTCTGCATTTGAAGCATTGTAAGCCAAATGAAAAAATATTGACAGTACTTTCATTATATGGTGATATTTTTGGTACTTAAATTGAATAAATATGCAATATGTAAAAGCTTACTCCCATCACTCAAAAAATATTGAATTATTTTTTCATAAAAACATTACATTATTTTCCAATATTGGGTTATTTTGCAAAGATATTGTCTGCTTCTGCCATTAACAATTCACATGAGTGTGATCATCTAAGGCCAGTTTTTCAAAACATTTAATCTGGATTAAATTTGTCTGGATAAATAAATCCCCCTTTTTCCTCTCACACATCAAATTGATCTCATTTATTTTGATCCAATTTTTCAAAACATTAACAGACTGGATAATGCTGATCTTGATAAAACATGATTAGTATTTGGAAATCTGTGGATTTCAACTCGACTCTCAATTACTGTTCAGCTACTGTATATTAGTGTCTTTTGAATTAAATAAATCTATAGCAAACCACTTCCATACAAATCTTAATTAATTTCCAATCTGCAAACATATTAACACATGCATTTAATGCCAATACAATTTTCATAATCGATTTTATTAAAGAAAAATAGCGAGCTTTGCCCCCTGCTCGCTTCGCTCGCCAACCCCCCTGCCTACACTATGCACCAGCCACTTCGCGTCTCTGCTGCTTACGTATGTGGATTTCACTTTCTCCAAACAACAAATATTTTAATTCTCGCAGATACATCTCTTCATTGGGAAGAAACACTACTTTTCCCTGATGGCAACACGAATTAGACGATCTGGAAGTCTCCGAGTTAAAGTTTAAATCTGAACAATATATTCGATCTCTTTTCGCTGTTCCGTTATTTCACTGAGTAATAATTTCCATTTGTTTATGATATTCTACTTTGTCATCTAGTCTTTGTCTTTTATTTACCGGCCCTGAGCGTGGTTAACACTAGAATTACCATAGCCTACGAAAAAACTCGTAAATCCGTCCCACCTTAAATCGCGTCTTAAATCCGTTTGCACCTCTCCGCCAGAGTCCTTTGTCATCTAAATGTGCTGATAAACACAAGCTACTAGCAGTCAGCTATTCCATCCCCCCACCGACTTAGAATGAACTTCTCCTAGCTCATGCCTTGCCTTGATTTGATTATCTGGGATTGAAGTGGAGTTTTAGAGTGGAAATAATATAGCGTTATTTGGAATACACGCATTTCATGTGTGTTCCGTTTCTATAGTAGTCTGTGCAAACACATTTTTAAAACAGAAACGTTTTTCATATTCTAATAGTAAATGACAAAATGTAGGCATAAACTATATAACGTATGAAGCCTGAAGTCCATATATCAAAGAAACACTTTCACAAAAGGTACAAATAAGAGAACACGTGCGCTTTTATTCAAAAATATAACTGCACATAAAATAAAGCTGCGTTAGCGTGCCTCATTGACACTCTTACTACAACCGCCGTGGTTGCGTAATGGTATCAGCTCCTGACTGGGAATCAGGGGGTGCCGAGTTCGATCCCGCACGGCTCCACTTCGAGAAGTGAACTGCTCTTATTCTTACAATTTTAGAATAACAACATAAATTTGATTTCAGTCTGTAACAGCCGGTGTAACTTATGATACTGGTAAAGGTTAGCTTTTTTTTTTTTTTAATTCACTTTTCATTCTCGCAGTCGCATTCAGAATCAATCCATACAACCCCATCTGACATAAAGACGCGCTATAGGTCTGCAGTGTACCACGATGCATACTACCGCCACCCCCCCCCCCCCCCCCCCAAAAGGGTTCTGACACACAAACGCTGGAGAAGCTGCCTTCTTCGTATCTCAACGTCAATTGATATCAGCAGTTCTTAGCATTGCACCACGCAAGCTGTCGTATCAACCACCAACTGTAACTTGCTTTCTTTATTCTTCGGTTATAGTCTTGAATAAAAGTGCACTTTTATTTATGTGAAAACAGCTGTGTCAGATGGGGTTGTACGGATTGATTCTGAATGCAACTGCGAGAATGAAAAGTGAATTAAAAAAAAAAAAAAAAGCTAACCTTTACCAATATCATAAGTTACACCGGCTGTTACAGACTGAAATCAACTTTATGTTGTTATTCTAAAATTGTAAGAATAAGAGCAGTTCACTTCTCGAAGTGGAGCCGTACGGGATCAAACTTGGCACCCTCTGATTCCCAGTCAGGAGCTGATACCATTACACCACCGCGGCAGTTGTAGTAAGAGTGTCAATGTGGCATGCTAACACGGCTTTTTTTTTTGTGCAGTTATATTTTTGAATAAAAGCGCACGTGTTTTCTTATTTGTACCTTTTGTGTAAGTGTTTCTTTGATATATGGACTTCAGGCTTCATACGTTATATAGTTTATGCCTACATTTTGTCATTTACTATTAGAATATGAAAAACGTTTCTGTTTTAAAAATATGTTTGCACAGACTACTATAGAAACGGAACACACATGAAATGCGTGTATTCCAAATAACACTATATTATTTCCACTCTAAAACTCCACTTCAATCCCAGATAATCAAATCAAGGCAAGGCATGAGCTAGGAGAAGTTCATTCTAAGTCGGTGGGGGGATGGAATAGCTGGCTGCTAGTAGCTTGTGTTTATCAGCACATTTAGATGACAAAGGACTCTGGCGGAGAGGTGCAAACGGATTTAAGACGCGATTTAAGGTGGGACGGATTTACGAGTTTTTTCGTAGGCTCTGGTAATTCTAGTGTTAAATCTCTTGGCACAAAGTCTCGTCTCGCGTGATGTGAAAGTATCTCTCTGAAAAAATCACGTCTCGTCCCAGGCTAAAAAGTCTCATCTCGTCCCAAGATTTTTTTATTATAATAGAGAGATGTTTTAATGATCATCTGAAAAATAATGATTCATTTCAGCATTTCTAAAGGCCCATCTAGCTGCTCTGAGGATGAGGCCACTTTTCATCATATGTTGTGAATTACAATGCAGACACAGATGATTTTGCAAGCCTGCTTTGGATTCATGCATGGGTGATTTATGTATGCAAAGCATCTCCACTCAAATGCTCAATTGTTTGTCTTGTTGTTGAATAAACTCTTTTGAATGCCAGCTGTGCATCAGTGCCAGCTGTTGGAAATGGTGTCATTAAACATGGTATGACAGGGTAACCACTATCATCAAATATGATGCTATCTGGTTGCTTTTTCTGAAACTATTGAAAATATTGTTCACCTTGAGTATTCAAGCTTCATGAACTGATTCAGGCCATCCTGTAACACAGTTTGCGATAATTAGGTCAGGGTCACCTAAAAGCTGCACATTTATACTATGCTGTCCATTACTGTTTTCAAATTCCCATTCACTCTCATGGGAGGATTGAATGTGGACATGGGTACAGTCTGTCACACCAATAGTGTTTGGCATTTTACCCATTGAGAAAAAGTTACACTTTGTCTTGTTGAATTATTATGTATTTTCAGGAAAAAGGGGTTCAGAAGGCTTGACAAGACAGATGAGATTCTATGAATGATTGAACATCGTAGGACAAATTGGGCATTGCCCATTCTGCTAGGCTTTAGTGGCACACCAGGCCTGTTAAGAAAGCAGGTTTAACAGGATTTGCAGGCATCCATCTGCACAAAACCCCCACTTGCATTCCAAAATAAATGACTAAACTCCAGCTTATACCAGAATCTGCCTGGACTTCATCTGATAACAAAGATGTAAATCAGAGATGACCTGATTTCTCTCCACAGGCTTCTCTGCAGACCTCTTGAGCCAGAAGGCATGAAATAGACTCAAGCAAGGACAAGGGCACATTCAAGGAATGACACTTATGATGGACAGAAGACCTTGCCTATTAGAAAACATTGATTTTATAACTGGAAGTGACTTTTACCTAATCAGGAAAAGGTTCAACCTTCTCCACTATCCCAAAACTTTATATGGTACTAGGGTGCTTTGCCCCCTGCTTGCTTTGCTCGCCCAGCTCCCCCAGCCCACCCAAGCGTCTCTGCTGCTCATGTTGTGAAGGAAGGGGGCTGAACACACGCTAAGGAAATGCAGTCAGATCAGCTGCTGGCTTGCTGCTGCTGAGCTGCGTGTTCTGCTTGTCGCACTCTCAATTGTTGATCATTTAAAAGCCAGTACAGCAGCTGTCCTTTTGTCTCACTGCCTTGTCTCGCGGGACATCAAAGTGTCTTTCCGAGAAGATCACGTCTCGACCCAAGATTTTTTTATTATAATAGAGAGATATTCACTAGACACTCACTGAACTCCCTTGGAATTCTCTTGGGGCACCCTCTCCGGAATTCTGTCAGGAATGGGGAAATATGCAAATGACCTTCTAAAATGTGGTCTCTGAAACCTATGAAGTTATGAGTCGTCCTCACCATGAGCAGCTGAAAACGAGAAATTCTCTTTCCTTTATGAACCTGAAGCTGAGACCCAGTCTGTCAAGCTAAGGCTGTGTGCCAATAGACTGAAAAGGCTGAGAAGCTACAACAGAATCTAAACTCTTGGGCTAGATTGAGTAATGCCTTCTCTCTAAGCAGTAGCAAAAGACAGCAGAAGGCAAATTGAGGAAGCAGCAGCACAGCACTGACAAGGATCATTTACATTTACATATACTGTACTTCCTTAGCAGGCACTTTTATCCAAAGCGAATTAAAAAAGAGGTTAAACAATTGAGTAACATTAGGCTAGGCCCTGATTGTTCAACAAGAGTAATAGGACGGGTAACAGAAGTTGATTGTACAAGTGAAAAGATAGATTACAATCACTAAAGCAATTAAACTTAAACAAATTAACTTAGAATAGAAAATATTGTAGAGCAGTTTTTTTTTCCTTCATCAATTTGACAGATATTCACAGAACAGATGTTTCTTCAATCGTTTCCTAAATACATTGAGGGAGTCAGCAGTATGGAAGGAGGTGGGCAGCCTGTTCCACCAACAAGGAACTACATAGGAAAAGAGTCTGTATTTAGTGACATCACCAAACGCTGTTCCCTTGCAGTCCTGAGTGGGCGAAAAGGAGTATAGCAATTTACCATTGTCTTCTTATACTCAGGTGCTGACACATTGAATACTCTGTAAGTAAGCATCAGGGATTTGAACTTAATGTGTGCTGCTACAGAGAGCCAATGTAGCAACCTGAAGAGAGTAGTGACATGTGCCTGTCTCGGCTGGTTAAATATAAAACAGGCTGCTGCACTCTGGTTTAAACTTTTGCTCAGTTCTTATAACTTGGTTGCATGGTATGCACGTGCTAAACCTCATCTTTTATAGCTATCACTACAAAACAGAGCACACGCATGCATAAGACCAACAACAGCTGTAGTACCTTTGCAAATTAAAACAATAGTATTGTGAAATAGTGCAATACTATTGCAAAATAATCAATACTTTTGTGAAATAATGAAATAAATTTTTTTTCTGACTGGCAAGAATAATCCATATAAACATGATATCAAATTTTGCTAACTAAATAAGACAAAGCATTTCAATAAAGAAAGAAATCAGATAAATATTGCTTCTAAGATAACCATTAAAAAAATGACATTCGCCTTAAAAAAACACTTTTCTAAAGAAGAGCTTTCATTATCATTCTTTACTAATGCACATTACATAATAGTTCTAGAATGATACTGTGAAGAGAATAAGTCTGCACATCACAAACTAACTAGACAAACTTTAGACTGACTTTAGACATATAAACACCACCTGGGAAGCCTGGTGCCAATTTGTAAATTATCTGCGTATACCGTACATTAATCTGCATAATCTGTAATATTTCTACCATTCTTAAATTAATGAAATTAATTCCATTATGAATTTAATAATGACTATACTCCTTTGGACAGTTTACAGTGTGTTTATTTCTTAAATATACAGAGAATAACTCTGGTACACTGAAATACAAACAAAGTATTCTAATTAGATTCTAGTGAACAAAACAAAACAGTTATGCAAAACTGGTGGTGTTAATTGCCTACTCAGCGTCCATGCCATCCTCAAACACTCCCTCTGCCATAAAATCAGAAACTTTCCAACATTCTTAAGGTTATGATGCTTTTGGGAAAGTCCCCAATAACCTGCAAAGTCCCTTTTCTCATATATGTAGATGTTTGGATGCATTTGGCATCATTTAAAATTTAGCATTTTGCAAGTAGAATAATTTCAAGTACAATAATTTGTTCAAAATATATAGTACATCTGACTTACATTAACAAATTTTAAACTTACAAAAATGGCATAAGTATTACAGTATTAACAATATTTAAAATATTGATTTTCTGGTTTCTTTGCCTAATTATTGTAATTGTGGAAAACTAATGTGAATTTCCCATTGGGATTAATAAAGTATCTATCTATCTATCTATCTATCTATCTATCTATCTATCTATCTATCTATCTATCTATCTATCTATCTATCTATCTATCTATCTATCTATCTATCTATCTATCTAATCGCTTTCTTATTTTTTAAACAAGTTACAGAATGTATGAATGTCATAACATTCAGTTGTGTTTAGGGACTGGGAGAACTGTTTCAAAAGTTGAGTTTACTTTATAAATAGAGATATACCACATTTTTGTTTGTTAAATATTGTACAAAATACTTTACAGGGGTGGATGTGACATTCAATAAGAGATTTGTTTAGACCATCTTGTCTCAGTTTGTACAGGCAGCATATGGGCATAAGCTCTGCTGCCTTTTCAGTTTCTTGTACTGACTGCTGAGGATATGTTTGCTTGCAGAAGCAGCTGTTGGGCATGTACTGTAAAAGACAAAAATATTGTGTGCAAAATATACAAGTTGAAATAACTAACATGTAATAAATAAAAGCCTTGATTATGACAACTATTTTATGTAATAAAGCTTTGATGTCAAAAGAGTTTAAATGAAATGAATGGCAGCAATGCTAATCAATTAAGCACTAGACTAAATAGATGGTTTTAGTGGTCAGTGCTATGAACAGACATCCTAATGCTCCAGCAGATGAACAAACACTAACAGAATAGAGGCCCAGTTTCTCTATAACGAGCAGTGAGAAAACTTCTCACTAGCATCTCATCAAGCTCTTTTCTTCCATTTTTTGAAGTCTTGTGGAGGATTGGTGAGAAGCACTAATTTCTTGCCAGTGAAATAAAACCACACATCAAAAAACCTTCCCTTGTACATCTGAACTTTTCGTGAAAGCTGCAGTTTAAAACAGGGATTCAATGACAAATAATGAAAATTAAAGAATACAAAGATGAGAACATTTAAAATATGAATTAGGGATTTTGTAGTAAATGAAATCCGCATAATAATGTAAGGTCCAGTCTATAGAGATAAACCTTATGACACCAGAACACTGCTGTGATTACCTTGTTGACAGCAACAGTGTGCATAAATTGCTGATTAGGCATTATGGTTGACTGATTAGTTGGTATCAGGAAAAAAAAGGACCGACTACAAGAGTACCGTCACATATTTTTGGAGAATATTAAAGGTGACCACTTGTCTGATGCAAAGTTGTGATGCATCTTGTGTAGCTCCTGGCCTTTTCCCAACAATGTTTAGTTCTCAGATGATTAAGGGAATAAAATCAATCCATTTTCTAAATTCGCTTATCCAGAACAGGTTCATGGGAAAATCTCAGCAAGCCTCAGATGCAAGGCAAAAACAGTCCTCGGTCAAGGCATCAATCTAATGCAGGGAAGGAAATCCTTTTCTACAAACACAGAGTCAAACGAGGGATTTAATCCCAGTACTTGTGCCGTCAAGCAGACTGTATTTGAACAACCCCAAATTACACACAGTTTCAGTGCCCATTCATTTTTGCTAACAGAACTCTTACAGTTGATCCAGTGGTGATTGAATATGTGAACTTCATACTTTTTTTTTTGGAGGATTATTAATGTTTAGGTTCCTTCTATGTGTAATTAACATTATTTTGGTCTGCCAGGTCCCTTTTGTCAGTTGCCTTCCTCTGCTACATATTTTGTGTTTTTAGCTTATCTACTGTTACGTTTTTCTTTTTAGAGGATTTCATTTTACAATACAATACAATACAATACAGTTTATTTTTGTATAGCCCAAAATCACACAGGAAGTGCCACAATGGGCTTTAACAGGCCCTGCCTCTTGACAGCCCCCCAGTCTTGACTCTCTAAGAAGACAAGGAAAAACTCCCAAAAAAAACCTTGTAGGGAAAAATGGAATAAACCTTGAGAATTTTACGTGGTGGAACACTACGTATAGGCAAATTTACTATGCAGTACCTGGAAAAAGCTATTCTGCTGTGTTCATAAATAGCATTGTGTGTTATGTTTTCTTGTTTTTGCATTACATTATACTGAAGTACACTAATACTAATGTAAGAGATAAATACATGTGCAGTGTCTAAAGGAGTGAGGTCATTTTTAATGCATAATTAATACATTTATTTCACTTAATGATTGTAGAAACAAAAACAAATTATATACATCAAATATATAACACTGAATTTAAAATTTGTTACCAGTTGTCCAGGCGGTGTCTGTGTATCTGAAAGAAATTAAAATATGCTGTGGTGTGCAGATTTATTTTCTTCCCATTTCCATTCAACTTTTATTTTTTCCAGTGCGTGGTGTAATAAACAACAGCATTGTGTTGACACATAAAAGGAGATCAGGTTCATCTTTAGAAAAGTGTGATTTTCGTTTATAGCATCTGTCAACATTAGTTTGACGTTTGGATGTGGAAACTCCATATCTACAAAGTAAAATTAGTAATGCCATTGAAACCAATTGTTAAAAAATTCACACTTTGCTTACAAGCTTTGTTTTTTTCTCAAAAGTGTCCCCATTTTTTGTAAATATATTGGTCTGAAATTGGTTTGAAATGAGTGCAAATTACACATACAATCAGTTGTGAACATTACTGATTATTGTTAACATTTTTTTTAAATAATGTGTAAAGTACACCAATGTGAAGTCCACTGCCTATAAGTTAAAATAGGCATCAATCTAAAGTGAGCTTTTTTAAAAGTACAATTTTCATGTTCCTTTAACAACTCAGATTTTGCCATTTTAGTCAAAAGGCCCATACAATTACATGCAAAAGAACCTTGGATTTCTGCATTCTGGCACTACAGCCTCATTTTTCAAATGGCTCTTACAGTTTTCTAAGTAAAAGATTCCAATGATAACAAGATAATATGCCATAGAGAGGGGCAGGGCATTGAGGAATGGAAAATACATAAACTCTGCAGGATTGACAAATCTGTTTAATTCTGTTTGGAAGACTAAATTAGAGGTGGGGTCTTCCTGTCAGAGACCTTATTTCATTTGTGAATCCTTTATTTCACTTTTCACTACCATTTTATTTTCACTGAACTATGCATCCAAATAAATCTTTTATCACATACAGTATTACACTCCTATGCATTAGAAGGTGCAGTGGTTGTTATAGAATAATAGTGGAAACAAGATCACCCCAGTAGACTGGGTTTGATTGACTGTTGGCCCTGTCACTGTCTGTGTGAGCTTTTGAGGTTCTCCTTGTGTTGTCCATGGAATTTCCTCCAGGTATTTGAGCCTTTCTCCTATATCTCAAAGAAGTGTATGTGAGACTGACAGCTCTAAACAAGCCTGAGGTTGGATACATATGGATAATGTGGACAGTGGAATGGTTGTTTACAGGATCATTGGACTGGTGCCCCATATAGGTGCTTCCTATCTTGCACCTACTTCTCTTGGGTTAGGCTCCACTTCTCTGTGGCCCTAAAAGGTGTGAGCACATGAAATGATAAAAGCAGTAAACACCGAAAACAAGGAGTTCTGCTTCCAAGCACAAATGTTAGTGTAAACAAATTAAATTTGCCTGAATAATAATCCGCTCAGTATAGTGGTTCAATCCAGCATGTAACATTATCAAAATTACATTCAAACTGGAAAATTAAGGAAAAAAAACAAATAAAAAGTTGAAAGACAAATGCAACAAAGAGGAATGGTTGTAATTATGTTTAATGGATGTGCTTTAATTCTGGATGCAGTTTAATCCACTGTATTATAAATGAAGACAGCAAATTATTAAAAAAATTGTAACTCTTAGTTTTCACATTTATATTTACATGAATAGATAGATAGATAGATAGATAGATAGATAGATAGATAGATAGATAGATAGATAGATAGATAGATAGATAGATAGATAACAGTAAAAATCTTTAATCTAACATTTTTCTCCAAATATATTCATCATCCAGAAATATCAACTGTTAGAAGAAAACAACACATTTTTAACTAAAAGCACGCATGATGAAGACTTTAAGTCATATAATAAGAATAACTTTTCTTTCAACGTATTAAAGTAACATAACTTTGTTGCGTACTGCTTAAAAGAATGACTCCAGGGCATGAAACTTCAGATGACACGACACCTGCGTGAAAATAATAGGTATGTTCAAGCTAATTTAAATCTCATTCTCAAACCTGCTTAATCCAATTCAGGGTCTCACCTCTTTTAACAAACAGTTTACAGACACACTAAATTTACTTCTAGGGTTACTATATTTGAGTACAACGCTAATCCTTTAACAGGAATAAAACAAGAACATCATAACTTAATAATCCATACATAAAATAGTTTTTTTTATCATTTATTTTCATTTCAATGTAAAGTAAACAAAAATAACAAAATGAAAATAAAAAAAATTCTAATTATTCGTTCTAAAATGTTTTGCCGAAGCTGTTTTTAATTATTTCAGTTTATGAGAATGCAAGCTGTAGCGTTCTATAGCATAAAGCCCCAATTGGCTTTCGGCTAATCCTTCAAGAATTTACAGGTGTAAATTTTACAGTGCGACTGTACTCGGCTGATTGAGACAGTTTTAGGGTATTAGGCAAACGTTTAACAGCTTTTTGATTTTTTTCCTATGGTCTTTGTGATAGCCTTTTTCAAATTGTAACGTGATCATCATTCCAATACATTTACAGATAATCCTAAACAAGAGTAAGGAAAAAAGCAACTAAATGCAAAGCACTTTTATTTAGTAAAATCAAGTTATATGTGGATTCTTTACAGATTTATCTTTCCATCAAAGCTAATAAACTGATACATAGTATTTTGATTCGGCAGTTTTATTAGCTAAAAGTACCTTGATTGTATATAATTTTCATTTACATTTATATGTTCTTATTAATTCTAACCGAGGTGTATTTGTTCTTTCATTTAAAATTCATGCATAATCTAATTAGTTGTGTGTTCTAAATAATTTATTTAACTGTCTGATTTAATATAGGTATTTAAAAACACGTGATGGTTGTTACAACATAAAAATGTAAATAATTTAAGTGAACTTTTCTTAAAAATTTAATTTTCATTGAATACGTTAACTAATGAAGATCCTGTACTGCATATTTTTAACGTTATGAGGAGCCTAAAGATTTCCTAACCAAGGGTAAAAAAATGCATAGATAATTGGATTCATGCCTGAGTTCATGTAGGTTAACCATGTTAACGCATTATATAAGTAAGGGGGGAGGGAAAATTCGAAGAACTGATTAATAACTGTATAACTATAAAATGGCATACCAACAGCTTAGAAAACTATATTACTATACCTAACGTCTTTGCGGCTTTTCTTTCTGATTTGATAGAATTCATAATTTTGCTTTGCTGATGGAGTATCTTCTGCTGTGCAGATATTGCACTTGCTTGCCTTTGTGCCACTACGAAAATTTGCCCGTAAAGACTTATTATAATTGAAAAAGGTAGGAGAAATGAAATGATGAGATCTGTAGTATTCCACGATGGTGTGAGCATTATTACACAGTCTCCAGGACAAGGGTCCAGTCCAATGACTCCCTCTAGGTTTCCGCCGAAGAGAAAAATTGAGCAGGAATAAGTAAACGCGAACATCCACGCAACTCCAACGGAGAGTGAGGCCACGCGAACTGTTATCTTCGAAGAATAAATGAATGGCTTACAGACTGCAATGTTTCGATCGATGGCTATTAATACCATATTGATTATCGAATTGACAGTGAAACAACAAAGAGCAATCGAATAAATAACACATGAAATATTTCCGAAATTCCAGCACGTTTCTATAAATTGAATAATCATTATCGGCATGACAATAATTCCAACCATACAGTCGGCTACAGCCAACGAGAGCACAAGCACATTAGTTGGTGTGTGGAGCTGCTTAAAATGAGAGATCGAAATAATTACCACGAGATTTCCATAAAAGGTGAGCATTGCCGCAACAGAAGCACAAAAATACAGCGTCACAACAGTCAATAGTGTTCGAGGTTCTTTGACGCAAGAAACATTTTCTGAATGATAGCAGTACTCCACGCTGAGGTTTTTTTGCATCTCTGGTGGCTTTCTGAGTTATTTATCGAAGAGGACTATCATGAGTTTGAGTCATGATGCTGTTTGTAGAAAACGACAGCTAACTGCTCATTTATAGAAAATACTTCACGTACACGCCCATTTCCAGGCAGGTGAACCAAAGCCTTGCACCTCCCAATTCTCATTATTATTTAAGTAATAAAATACTGCATTGTTTTTTGTACATTCTGTCGTCCATAGAAGTACACAGCAGATTCTTCAATGGAATATTAATATAATATTGACCCAATTATATTAGTAACATGTAGATTATTTTAGTTTATTACCCAGCACTGATAGTTCAAGAAGCTATTCTGTACTTTCAAAACAGGTGTTTTTGTTGTTGGTTTTTTTCCACGTGACCTTTTTTTTGTGATCAAATTTTTATTTAGTTTTCAACAATAAAAGTAAACGGTCAAAAGTTTCAAATAACAAATGTAACAGCAATGTAGTTTAAAAAAAACTCATGCTAACCAGTACAATTACCCCCCCCCCCCCCCCACACACACACACACACCCCACCCCATCATGAAAGACCATAAGAAATATAACAAAATCATAGCCCCAACATTCCCAGGGGCTCTGAAGTTTCAACTATTGATATATAAGACCAGGAGATGATAAGAGAAAAGAAAAAAGAAAAAGGACGCTTTAAACATCATTAAAATGTTTAATGTCATGTTTCCTTAGACTAACGAAATCTCAAAATTCATGTCATAAAACACAATTGTTACTATGACCAAACTTTTGAAAATAATAAAATAAAAAATAAAACACAATAATACTTTTAGGTTACTATCTGCCATTTTTGAAAACTCAGCCGGCAACCAATAAATAAATTTGAGTAAGAGATATACATTTTTTTGTGTCTTTAAGATTGTTTTAGTAACACTGAAAAATCTAATCTAATTTTTAAGAGTTACAAATTTCAATTGCATGACATATTTCCATCCAACTGAATCGTTATCTTAAAATAAGTTTTTTTTCTCTTTGATTTATGCAACGGAAATTCTTTAGATATTAAAGTTTAAGAAAAACTTTAGCCCTACAAAACAGAATGAACATGGAAAGATCAGTATACTGTAATTTTTAGATTGTGAATATATGTCTAATTGATTGGAAAAACCTACACTGTGATATTTTATATTGTTGGTTAATTTGTTGTTAGATATAAGTTTTATTGTTTTATTGTTTTATCAATTGTAACCTAATGACTAAATGTATTAGTTATTACAATTTTTCACTTGTGGTAATTAACTTTTATTACCTTTCCTACTGCACTTGCTGAACAAACAGGCCCTAGCCTAATGTTACTCGATTATTTTTACCTCTTTTGTAAGTTGCTTTGGATAAAACTGCCAAGCAAATAAATGTAAAATTTAAATGTAAATGTTTGCCTTTCACCTAGTAGCCAACCATATTCATATATAAAGCATTTCAAAGATGAATATCAGACCCTTTAATCTGGTGATATTAACTGACCTGTCTTCTGCCCTGCAGCCCCTCCTTTATTCTGGTAGGTGACCAGCAGTCTGTTGCTGTACTTGTCCAACTGTGACACAAACCCTGACTGTAATAGTATGATTCTCATCTACGTAAACTCAAAATTAAACTGAGAATCGAAATGCATACACAAAGACACAAACTTGAGCACTCACAATTGGTTTATAGTCTATAAAAAATACACTTACTTACTATGTCAAATTTCCCCTCGCGGACTAAAAAAGTTCTACTTCAAAAAGTGCATGCCATCTCTGTCTAAATTCAGCAACTGTATACATGTCTTTGACTACTTCTTTTTATCTGTATGAGCATGTGTGTTACAGCTTGTTTTTAATGATACCTCTGTTACCCTTCTTCTTCACTTCTGTTAGAAGTGCAGCTTGCCCTTGCACCACACATTTGCAACTTCTCCACTAGGAAGACACAGCAGAAAATTGATCTTTACTTTCCTTGGCTTCTTTATGTTAACAGCAGGTTGTCCTGGACACACACATTTGTGTTTTAGGGAGTTTGCCATTACGTCCAGGTGCCCTACGTGATTGAGCCTAGTGCTGATGTTCAGCATCGTAACCTTCCAACTTTCATATACATTCCGGGACCCTCTCTCAGTCAAATATGGATGGGTTTTTATAAGAGCTTCAGCTGCCTTTTCAGGTTGTTCACTGGTGGCATATGCAGTGTAATTGATTATTTCTTTGGCCATTCCCTCCAAAATATCTGACATAAATTTTGGCCTCGATCCATTGACTTGGAACTCTACAGTAGCCCTGTCAAACTGTAAATGTGCAGCATATCAAAAGCAAGGCACCACAAAAATCTAAGCCCACAAACAACACTTTATTTCTTGTGATAGTGATTAGAGGGCTGTAATACTGCTGTGAAAAGACTCAATAGGACCATACTCATTAGCATCTCCTGAGTTGCAAGGAATACAGGTCAGCGGTATCCGTCAATAAGGGCGCGCACATAAAGGCGACCTTCAAAAGGGCGACCTCAATTGGGCGCGGCGAATAAAAGCGCACATAAATAAAAGCGATCTTCAAAAGGGCGACCTCAATTGTGCGGCGAATAAAGGCGCGCGCAAATAAAGGCGAGCTTCAAAAGGACGACCTCAATTGAGCACCGAATAAATGCGCGCGCAAATAAAGGAGCGCTTCAAAAGGATGACCTCAATTGAGCGCCGAATAACTGCGCGTATAAATAAAGGAATGCTTCAAAAGGGTGAAGTCAATTGGGCACAGCGAATAAAGGCAAACGCAACAAAATTACAGAAAATTTATTAGATAAAGGCAATGATTGAACGTATAAAAAGGTGAAAGCAAGAATATTAAAACATCCAATTAATTAATGCATGAACTTCTAATGAACTATTTCTAAAGCTCTCTATATTTTGTTGTTTTCAAAATTACAGAAAATTCGATTAAGGCAATGACTGAATGTATAAAAAGGTGAAAGCAAGTTACACTTGAAGCAGTAGATTATGTGCAATGCCACGTAAATATTCGAGATGCGGTCTATTAGCATAATCAAGGACAATTAATTTAATTCGCTCTGAAGGTCATCCTTTTGAAGCGCTCCTTTATTTGCCTGCGCATTTATTCGGCGCTCAATTGAGGTCGTCCTTTTGAAGCTCGCCTTTATTTACGTACGCCTTTATTCGGCACTCAATTGAGTGACTTTTGAAGATCGCTTTTATTTATGTGCGCTTTTATTCTCCGCGCCTAATTGAGGTCGCCCTTTTGAAGGTCGCCTTTTTGTGCGCGCCCTTATTGAATAGAACCCAGGTCAGCTGCTCTATGGTTACTTTTATTGTTGTAGAACAAGCGGCCTTAGGAGAATAGAGTCAGAGTTGGTGCTTGCATAAGATAAAGCTAATGGAATGTCAGAGATCATCACCTCATTACTAAGAAAAAACACTTTTCGAATGATTTTGTTTTCAATCTCAGCAGTGAACAACAAATTCATTTCTAAATCAGCATAGTGGTACTGAACGTGAAAAAAGTCATATACCTGTAATCCAAAGGCTAGCTTTATCTCAGAAAAAAATGAAGAACATGTATTCTGGCATCATGGTCCCCTTCAATAACTATTCTATTGGCCAAGTGACAAGTCATGGTCTTCAATTCACTGCGCAGGTAGTGGTAGGTAATGACCGTGCTCAGAACCTAAACAATTACATGCCTTTCCAACATAACCGTTCAGTTTGTCCCGACCATGTAGTTAGATGGGACAGATATCTATCAGCTATTTAATTTCAATGACAGCAATCTCTCTATGAGGTGATGAAGATAGTTTATATTTTGCAAAATGTTCCTAATACTAAGCACTCAAAAACTAGACTATAAAACTTGACACAACAACCATGCCTACTCAATACTTAATTCCTTTGTACATCACAAGTTTTGCAAGGCAAGGTGCTTCTTTCTAAGACTTGCTAGCATGTGCTCATGCAGAATATGCAGAGGAACTGGTGATGTAGTTAGTACCTGTAGGGTGCATTTTGAAATTGGAGCATGTATATAATATGCAATCATATGCTGATGCGTGACAGCACGGGGTAACACAATATTCTTAAAGCAACTGTTGCATGTAGCTATTTGCTTAAAAAAAAAACATGTTTGGACTCAGATTTTAGTGTTTAAATTACAACTGAAGGTCCAAAATATTTAATGTAATGTGACACACATGTGCATGGGAGGCAGCTAAAAGGCCCAAAGAGAGGTAATTTCACACCAGGCCAGGGGATTGCCGAGTGCACTGATCTTTACTATTTTTCACCGGCAGACCGACCACGGGAAATTTTGCCTGGCCCCAATGACATCACTTCCGCCTGCCTGACTTTAAAGTCCACTATGTTTCCCTGTCTGTTTGTTCTTGTTTGGACTAAAGTCTGTAAAACTCTGAACCAATCATCATCTTTAGGCAGCCTATTTTCAAGTATATGGGTGGCTGCCCCCAAACGTCTTTCTGTGTCCGTCTTAATCCTTTCACAAGTGTTACATTTAGTACTGTTTTGGAAGGAAGCACACACGAGGAAAAAGCTCATTAAACTTGTGCCTATGCTCAAGAGACTTCAGTCTCAAGCTATGCAATGGTTTCCTTTATGTGTACAAGGCCTACAACAAATTCAACAATTCCATTTAAGTCTAAGAGGATCTAGTAAAGGGCGGCACGGTGGCGCAGTGGGTAGCGCTGCTGCCTCGCAGTTGGGAGACCTGGGGACCCGGGTTCACTTCCCGGGTCCTCCCTGCGTGGAGTTTGCATGTTCTCCCCCGTGTCTGCGTGGGTTTCCTCCGGGCGCTCCGGTTTCCCTCCCACATTCCAAAGACATGCAGGTTAGGTGATTGGTGATTCTAAATTGGCCCTAGTGGTGCTTGGTGTGTGGGTGTGTTTGTGTGTGTCCTGCGGTGGGTTGGCACCCTGCCCAGGATTGATTCCTGCCTTGTGCCCTGTGTTGGCTGGGATTGGCTCCAGCAGACCCCCGTGACCCTGGTGTTTGGATTCAGCGGTTGGAAAATGGATGGATGGATGGATGGATCTAGTAAAACAGGCTTTGCAGCAGGTACTCATTCTCAGTACATTAAAGCCACAAAGTGAGTTCTGACATTACAGCATCCTCAGCTAATTCATGAGCTGTTATCAGGAGAATATCCTCGAGTAATTTTCAATTGGACAAGACTATCTGTCAAAGTACAGTCTTTCTTAATTCCAAAGCTGCCCTACCTCTGGCAGTTTTGATGTATATCAGCCATTTCTTGAGTGTACGTTTTAAATGCTTCAGAGAATATTTTCTTAAAATTAATTTCAGTCAACCCAGAGATGTCCAATATCCTAGCAGGAGGATCAGCTTTAAACAGCTGCTCAAAGTAGCCAGCCCAGCTGGTCACAAATGTAGAATAATCCATAAGAACTGTTCCATCATCCGCCCTGACTGCTACTCTCCGAGGAACAGATTTGCATGTACATAACATTTCGATTCCTCTTTAAGTAGGACGTGGGTCACTAGACCATGGATGGTGTGCCCCATACTCACAGATTTATCTAACAAATGCCTTCTTATCTGCTCTCAGAACTCTTGCAGCCATACTTCTCAGTTCCTGGTACAGATCAGAGTTGCTAGCAAGCTGTGCTCTATGACTTCTCTCGATGATATCCAGGGTGTCCTTGTGAGATGAAATTCCTCCAACTGCAAAAACCGGCAACATCAACACAAACCCTCAGCAACGGATCTTGGAGTCTAGCCAAGTCAAGCCTCATTTTTCTAGTAGGTGGTTCCCTGCTGGACCTAAGCTGGATCTTCAGAGCAGCAAAAGTCTGTGGTCAGAATTCACAAACCAGACACTTATGTAGACCCTGCAGTTCTATAGGAGCTTCCAGTATCTGCCCACAAGGATGTGATCGATCTCCTTCACCACATCATCAGTATTGGTGTACAACGATCCAAGTCCAACGATGTAGCTCAGGGCACTGGAACAAGGATCCAGCAATCCGCATCCCCTGACCTTTTGCAAAGTCAAGGAACATGAAGCCACGTTCTCCATAGTCGCCACTCACATGGGGACTGACACAATCAACACAGCCAGCCCTGTCAGTGCCAGTGGCTGCACTGAAGTCATCCATGACCAGAGGAGTGTCACCTCAGAGGCATCCATCAACCACTGAGCGCAGTTGCAAATAAAATGTCTCCTTCACCAAGACATCACTCACTGTGGGTGAAGCATACACTGAGACAACAGACAAGGCATCTAGAGAGTGCATTGATCTGTGTCTCATAATGCACTTGTTGAAAGGAGTGACATCGGACACCATCAGAAGGAGCTGATTCATCACAGCAACAGCTACTTCCCAAGTATGACAGCCATCGGAGTGACAAGTCCAATAAAAGGTGTATCCACTACCCATCTACTGAGATTTGGCCAGTCCCAGGTCTGCACACCTAAGAGATTTCCATCACTGAAATGTGGAGTTTACAAAGCTCATCTTACAGCAGAGAAGACGATCATCATGCCAGACAGACAAGACGTTCCACAACCTACCTGGATGGACCACTTCAAATTGGGACCCAAGTCCTGCAGTGCAACGGGAGATAACTCAGCACCACACCAGTTCCCATCCTCAACAGACCTGATCCCGTTGGCTCTTTGGTGATTTTGACTTTTTTGGGGATGAGGCTCCCAAGAGATTTCCCCCATCCCCTTCATAATGCGAGCTGCCTTCTTGTGTGCGGCTGCAGCAGAGCTGCTTCTGCACACAGCAGAAAGGAGTATTGTCTGGCATTCTGGAACCGTGTGAAGTTTTTATGGTGGCTGGAGTGCCAATCCTGCCACTAGCTCCCTAGCTTTCCCTGCAAGTTGAAGGACCACTGTGTTATATGTTATATGTTTGTCTGTCTGTGTCCAGTCTTATATGTCAATTATGCAGTTTTTATATTTCTATTATAAAAATATTGATGTTAATATATAATATATAAATGTATTGTTTTGCTTCTCAAAACGATGGTACCTCCATTAATTTGATATAAGTCTAAAGGCCGGAGACTTGCCTTATACAACAGAGAAAGGAGCCTTGCTTAATTATTGAATTAATCCCAAATTATTATGGCATCCTCCTGGGTGGCAATCTTATTGATTGTTAATCATCAAAAATCCTACAGATTTTTACATTGTCCATCTCACTTCTTAAGCTAACAAAACTTATATGAAACTATTACAATTTTATTTTGTTTTATTGCTTATTTATCTTGATGTACATTTTTATATATTTGTAGTTTTTGTGCTTTACCATTATTGCATTATAAAGGATTCTCCAGAAAGTTTGGCAGCACTGTTTTTTTACTGTTATGAAATTGCCACAGAATTGATTAAACACTGTGAGCTGCGGAGCTGATCGCACCCCCAGAGAATACAGACGCTGCTGGGAAAACCCCTGAAAAATGTTGACAGACTACCTTCACATTTCTCCTTCCTCCTTACTTTTCTGGCGGCTCTGTCGCGTAATATGCCTCTCGTGCGGTACTCCACTTACTTAAAAAGCTTGTACGGGCTTCTGTCAGTTTGAAAATTGATTGCTTTGCTTCTCCTTCTCTCTCTCTCAGACTTTTCCTGCTCCTGACACATACTCCTTCGAAGAAGAAGATACCTGTGCTTACTTTTAATTGAGAAACGGAAGTGTCAACTCTATCTTGTCAAGGAGCATGTTTAAAACCTCTTAAAGAGACAAATGTTTGTTTACAGTGTTTGAATAAAATTCCAGTCTCTTCAACCTCCTCTGTTTTCTGTGCAATTCTGTGTGTACTCATAAGACCCCTAAAATTTGCTATGCAACCTCTATTATCTTTCACTGCTTCATGTTAGTGAGAAACAAAAGCAACTAGCCCAAACCTTGAACTCGCTACCAATTTTTCACTTCTTCGGTACTGTCCTAATTACTCCCAAATCCCTTTCAGGAAGCAAGAAGCAATCAATAATTAAAATGATATCTTCTGTATCACAAAAGTTAGTGGCGATGACTTTCCCTGCTCAAGTGACAACATTACAATTTCTTTCAGAAGGGATTATTATTAGGTAGCTGACATCTTTATTCAAGGCAACTTAACAACATCTGAGAGATACAATTGACTATATTTCTTTCAGTCTTTTCCAATTTCAGTGCAGGCAGAGGAAGGAATTTGTTCATGGTTACACAGAGTCAGTAACAGTCTCTGAACGCATAACCTCAGGGTTTAAAGTCCAAATCCTTAACCAGTACAGCACATTTCCTGCCCATGACTGTTTACGGTTCTCCTCTTGCAATTTTACTACACGTTGTCTTCTTAAGACACTGAAACATTGATCAACTGTGAAAGACAAAATGCAGAAGTGTATAGAAATATCACTCACTAACCAATCTCTCTCTCTCATTCCTCCTAGGGCACGAAGCGGAAGCGAAAGCAGAAACAGACAATGGCCGACATTGAGATGAATCATGTTGCCATCGTCATAGAAGAACTCCAGGCACTTAGCGAACAGATTCAGAAACTCCTGTCCAGACGAAGATACCTTAGGGATCTGAAGGCTCGGCTACTGGATAAACCGTCCTCGCCATCTGTAATCAGAGTAACATCAACCCCGCGTTGTGCCGCTCAAATAAACTTCAACCCCGCGCCTTGTAGAAGCAACGACGACTCCGACGAAGACCTCGGCGGATTTCAGCTATGCAGGCGGGGGTGCAAGGCTAGAACACCTCCATCGGCACAGGCGAGCATTTTGACTTAGAACCGGTTCAACCCTCTCCGCCTCCCCAGTTTGCCTTCAGCCCCTGGTGATGTAATAGTGGTAGGTGATTCTATAGTTAGAAACCTCAATATCGTATGCCCTAATCGAAAATGGTTTGTTTCTTGTTTTCCCAGTGCTCGTGTCCGAGATGTGATTTATGAGGGGCCAAACAGGCCATAAATCATATATTTCTGTGTGTAATCTATTGGCTTACGTATCAACACTATTGGTTTATGAATATTTACTATCGGTTTGCGTGCATACTTAATTGGTTTGCGTGCGTACAATATTGGTTTCATTCATATGAACTATATTGGTTCGTGTCCATATATTATCGGTTTGTGCGTGAACTATATCCGTTTGTATATGTATAGCACTGGTTTGCATATGAACTATATTGATTCGCGTATGTATATCAGTGGTTCCAGTACGTATGTTATTGGTTTGTGAGTGAACTGCATTTGTTTTCGGTTGTATGTTATCGGTTTGCGTATCAACTATATTGGCTTGCGTTCTGTGCCGGTCTAACGATGGATTTGTGTATGCACTATATTGGTTTCATGCACGTCTTATACTGGTTTCATGTGCGTAACATATCGGTTTTGTGCTTGAATTCTATTGGTTGTATGTGTGTTCCATGTCGGTTTCTGGTACGAAACATACTGGTTCTGCATGCGCACCCTATTGCAACTCTGTGTATGAACTATATCGGTTCTGCGTGCGAACTATATTGGTTGTTCACGTGATCTTCAGTGGAAACGGGCAGGGCAAGAAACAGGAAATCAGTGGCCGGTAGAGTCATGGAGTGTAAAGACAAGTGGCTAGGAGACAGATCTGGGTTTACTTTAAACAGCGCTGTATTTTTTTCTGCACAATTGGTTTGGGAAAGGACTTGGTGGTAATTATTACTATTTAATAGAATCTGCCATTGAGTGTGTAATGAACACAAAGCTGAAGTTAAGTACGTATTTGGTCGTCTTTTTATTCGATTCCACCTGCATGCTCGCTTGCAACCCGCGACTGTACTTTTTCACACAGCTTTTGCAAACTAGTTACTTATTCTAAAGGCAAAATATTCTACATTTACGACTGACGCCTTTATCCAGTATAACATTTAGTTACTACTGGTTACATTTCTTATGCCCAGCGATCCCGCACCGTGCCGCCTATTCAGGTGAAGTGACATGCTCATGGTCACACAGTGTCACTATCAGGACTTTAACCGAGAAATGTAGGATTTAGAGGACAAAGCCCTTACCACAATGCCCCAATGCTTGCACATCTGCAATGTGTATATTATTTGACATAATATAATCTTGTCCAGGACAGATTCCTTTGTTAAAGTTGAGTGTAACATTTTCAACCCGTTCAAGAGCTAAATCTGGGATACTTATTCTTTCAAATAATGTATCAGTTTGCAGATTAATGTACACGCTGTATAATATTTTACCATGCACTTAACATTGAAGAAGAAGCTGGTTTGTGAATAAGTAGCTGACTACAAGCATATGTGTAGCTAGGAGTGAATAAAAAGCCACCTGAATGTGTACCTAACTTAAGTCCCGTGATCATTTCAAATGTTAAACGTTAATCATCACCAAGCCCTTTCACAAACATTAAGTGGCATACAAAAGTATTCAATCCCCTTGAAAGTCATAATTTTCTGCAAGACAAAAGATGTATACACATTTATTCATTCAGTATTTTTCTTATGCTGTGACAAAACATTTCCAAAGACAAAATAAACCATTTTCTGTAGACGTTTAACTGAGGAAGAAAAACTCCAAAGTTAATGTTTGCATAGGTATTTAAACCTCTGTGCTTTGGAAGCTCCATCATTACACCAATGACAAATTAATTACAAAGGTGACAGTCGTTTAACAGTCATAATTAAACATGATGAGGTGCTACTTGTGAGTCCTTTCTGTCTCTCTGGATATAAACAGCCCCCTTTGTAAGGGCCGTAATCTTTGGTGGACAGTCACTGCAAAAATGAAAACAAAGAAGCATTCTACTGATGTGAGAAACAAAGTTATTGAAATGCACAAGACTGGGAATGACTATAAAAATATCAAAAGAGTTTGAATGTCCCATTGCGCACTGTTGCATTCATCACCAGAAAGTGGAAGGTTCATCAAAATACACAGACTCTGACTAGAACAGGCTGTCCCTCAAAACTCAACATCAGAGTGAGACATCAACTGGTGAGAGAGGCGACTAGAAATCCAACTGTCACTCTCAGACGTCTGCGATGATCTTTAGCTGGAGTAAAGGTGCAGGGGTCCACAATTTCAAGAGTTCTCCATAAAACAGGCTTCTATGGGAGGGTAGCATGAAAGAAGCCATTCCTTAAGAAGGTCCACATAAAACAATGTATGGCGTTTGCCACAAAGCATTAAAAAGACCCAGTTAAAATGTGGGAGAAGGTTTTATGGTCATATGAGACCAAAATAGAAGTTTTTGGACAGACGCAAGAGGTATGTGAAGTGTAACACTAACATTGCCCAGGACTCAAGAAACAACATTCCTACAGTGGAATATGGTGGTAGCAGTCTCATGGGGATGCTATGGGGATGTTTTTCATGTGCTGGATCTGAGAATCTTGTCAGAGTTGAAGGGACAATGGATGGACACATATACTGCACAATTTTGCAAGAGAACTTGTTCCAGTCTGCTATGAAAGCTCAGGAGAAGCTTCATCTTTCAACATGATAATGACCTTAAGCATTAGGACAATGTGACACTTTAATAGCTCAAAAACAGAAAGGTGAATGTTTTGAAGTGGCCAAGTCAAAGCCCTAAGCTTAACCCTGTTGAGAATCTGTGGCACTGTTTGAAAACTGCTGTTCAGAGGTGCCATCTCACCGACATAGAGGGTCTCTAGAAATCCTGCCAAGAAGAAAGGGGCAGAATCACTCCTGAGCAGTGTGCAGAACTGGGGCCCACTTACAAAAGAACGAAAGCTGTTACGGCAGCAAAAGGGTTCTTGACAAAGTATGAATGTGTTGGGCTTGAATACTTAATGCAAACATCAACTTTGGAGTTTTTCTTCTTCAGTTAAATATCTACAGAAAATGGTTTATTTAGAAATGTATTGTTACAGCACAAGAGTTCACATTAAAAAGAATGAATAAATAAACGTGGAAAAATCTTTTGTCATACAGAAAATTAGGATGACTTTTAAAGTGAATGAATACTTTTGCATGTCACTGTTTGTTTCTGAAAGGGCTTGGTGGTTATTATTTTTAACAGTATTTTCCCGTATTTCTGAAATATTCACGGGGCTGACGTGAGGTGCACATTCTGCTGGCTTTTTATTCAATCCTAGCTACATCCAGTATATGCTTGCAGTCAGCTACTTATTCATACAGCTTTTGCACACCAGCTTCTTATTCTAACAGCATGGCAAAATATTCTACAGCATGTACATTAATCAGAATCATTACAAACTGATCAATTATTTGAAAAATAAATATTCCACATTTTGGTTCTGCACAGGTCAAAAATGTTAAACACAACTTTAATTTAACAAAGGAATCTGTCTTGTCACAAAACTGTGAAAATTAAGGTGGCTGAACGTGATTTAACACTTTACAGTGCCCATGATAGCACAGTAAATCCTATTTATCAGATATTGGAGTGGAAATACGCAGGTACTCGTATCTGGCAGGGCAAAAATCGGCTGCATCTTAAAAAAAAGCATATGCCTTGTCACAAAACTGTGAAAGGTAAGGTGGCCCAATATGATGTAACTCACATATACTGGTCCTAAATATGGAACATCTAGCTTTTCAAAGAATGGACACGATCATATCATGTCAAATAATATGCACGTTGCAGATGTGCAAGCAGTGGGGCATTGTGGTTAGGGCTTTGTCCTCTAAACCCTACATTTGTCGGTTCAAGTCCTGATAGTGACACTGTGTGACCATGAGCATGTCACTTCACCTGTCTAGGCGGCACGGTGCGGGATCGCTGGGCATCAGAAATGTAACCAGTAGTAACTAAATGTTATACTGGATAAAGGCGTCAGTCGTAAATGTAGAATATTTTGCCTTTAGAATAAGTAACTAGTTTGCAAAAGCTGTGTGAAAAAGTACAGTCGCGGGTTGCAAGCGAGCATGTAGCTGGAAGCAAATAAAAAGAGGACCAAATACGTACTTAACTTCAGCTTTGTGTTCATTACACACTCAATGGCTGATTCTATTAAATAGTAATAATTACCACCAAGTCCTTTCCCAAACCTATCGTGTGGAAAAAAATACGCCGCTGTTTAAAGTAAGCCCAGATCCGTCTCCAGTCAGCTTCTCTACACGCTCCATGACACTACCGGCCCCTGAGTTCCTGTTTCTTGCCCCGCCCATTTCCACTGAAGATCACGTGAACAACCAATATAGTTCGCACGCAGAACCGATATAGTTCATACACAACATTCCGATAGTGTGCGTTTGCAAACCAGTATGTTTCATACGCAAAACCGATATAGTGCACACATAAATCCAGCATGTTACTTTCACAAAGCCGACATAGTACGCACACATAAAACCGGTAGAAGACTGACAAGGACTCAATGTAGTGCATACACAAAACCAATAGCGTTCATATGCGAAACCGATATATTACCCACGTGAAACCAGTATATTGCATATGAAAAACCAGTAGTATACGAACACAAACCAATATAGTTGATACGCAAACCGATTGCATACGCACGCAAACCAATGCAATTCCCTCACAAACCGATAGCAAACGCACGTGAACCAGTAATAAAGTTCAATTCAATATAGTTCATATGCAAACCAGTGCTATGCATATACAAACGGATATAGTTCACGCACAAACCGATAATATACGGACACGAACCAATATGGTTCATATGAATGAAACCAGTATTGTTCGCACGCAAACCAATTAAGTATGCACGCAAACCGATAGTAATCATCCATAAACCAATAATGTTCATGCGTAAACCAATACTTTACGTACAAAAATATATGATGTTTGGCCCCTCATGTGTGATAAGACGTGCGCCGGCAATCTACGAGAAGCACAAGGACAGGGCATTTGGAGCGATTGTTTTGCATGCCGGCATGAACAACATAAGGCATCAACAGTCGGAAATCCTCAAGGCTGACTTCGCAGCTCTAATTAAAGACACGAAGGAGAGGACCCCATCGGCAAAGATCTTCATTTCGGGACCACAACCTCTCGTCAGACGATCAAGCGAGTACTACAGTCGTCTGCTAGGATTAAACAACTGGCAGCAAGGCTTCTGCAAGAATCAAGACATCGGATTTATCAACAACTGGGACCTCTTTCGGGAAAGGCTGTGTTTGTTCAAGAGAGATGACCTGCATTTCGGTGCCTGGGTCCTTTCCGAAAATGTATCTAAGGTAATTCATTTATCTTGAATATCTATCTCTACTCTAAATCCCTTCCGAAATGCTATTGCTGTGCTAGGACATGATAATTGTTTAATAAAATCTTCCGTAAAAGTGCACAACATTAATACTCTAATAAGCAATCTCAATGCACGTAGAAAATCTAGGCAATACGGCATTAACACCAATAATTTAATTAAAATTACTACTTTAGATGAACAATGTATTAAAACTATAAAAACAGACTATAGATTAAACAAAAAATACACACAGAGCGGCGCTAATAAAAATAACTGTTCCTGTAGTCTGTTCCTGTACCAAATATCAATAACACACATAGTATTCATCTCTGCCCCTCCGAAACATTAAATATGGCTTTATTAAATGTTAGAGCTTTAACTAACAAGACGTTTTTTATCAACGATCTTATTAGTGATAGAAAAATTGATTTCATTGCACTAAGTGAAACGTGGCTTAGCTCAGATGGCGCGGCTGTTTTAATTGAATCTGCACCTCCGGTTTACAGTTTTACTCGTGTGGACCGCCAAGGAAAGAAGGATGGTGGCTTAGCAAATATTTACTCGAGCCGGTTAAAATGTAAAGATCTCAGTTTTGGTAAATTCAAATCCTTTGAGTATCTCACCATTGTTATTAATGGAGATTCTCACGTTCTAATATTATCCGTGTATAGACCTCCTAAATTCAACGCATCTTTCTTTGAGGAATTCTCTGACTTAATGTCAATTTCAGTTACGAACTATGACACACTCTTAATAGTCGGCGACTTTAATTTTCATATAGATAATCAGTGTGACCAAAAAGTGAAAGAATTCATGAACATCCTGGACTCTTTTGATTTGAGACAGCTCGTTAATCAACCTACACATAAAGCAGGTCATACGTTAGACTTAGTGATTACTAAAGGACTAAAAGTTGATATAAAGCAGATCATTGATATTGGTCTATCAGACCATTTTCTTCTACTTTTTAATTTAGAAATAATGTTAGAAAACACTCATGAGAAGTATTTTGTTAAAATTAGTTCACGCGTTTGTTTTCAGTCCACTAGATTACTGTAACGCAGTCCTCTCAGGAATACCCAAAAAAAGACATAAGTCGTTTGCAACTAGTGCAGAATGCAGCTGCTAGAATACTAACAAGGAAAAGAAAATCAAGGACATTTCTCCAGTTTTGATGTCACTACACTGATTACCTGTGTCATTCAGGATTAACTTTAAAATTCTGCTTATGGTTTATAAAGCCTTAAATAATCTCGCCCCATCATATATATCAGAATGTCTGACATCTTATATTCCAAATCATAATCTCAGATCCTCAAACGAGTGTCTCCTTAGAATTCTGAGAGCAAAACTTAAAAGAAGTGGTGAGGCGGCCTTCTGCTGTTATGCACCTAAAATCTGGAATAGCCTACCAATAGGAATTTGCCAGGCTAATACAGTGGAGCACTTCAAAAAACTGCTGAAAACACATTATTTTAACATGGCCTTATAATTACACTGTAATTTAATCCTGATACTCTGTATATCCAATTCATTCTAATAACTATCCATGGTAGCTCTAAAATCTGCACTAACCCCTAGTCTCTCTTCTGTTTCTTTTTCCGGTGTCCTTTTGGTAGTGGCTTTTGCCACCTCCATCTACTCAAAGCACCATGATGTTCCAACAGTGAAGAATTAAAAGCCAGAAGTCTGCATGTCCATCATCATCAGGTCCTTCCGTGAGAACCCTAGACACAAGAGGACTATTTCATTTATGTTAGGTAGAATGCCCAGAGGGGACTGGGCGGTTTTGTGGCCTGGAACCCCTGCAGATTTTATTTTTTTCTCCAGCCGTCTGGAGTTTTTTTTTGTTTTTTCTGTCCACCCTGGCCATCGGACCTTACTCTTTTTTTTATGTTAACTAATATTGTCTTAATTTAATTTCTTATGTTGTGATATATTCTTTTAAATTTACTGTTCTTCATTATGTAAAGCACTTTGAGCTACTTTTTTGTATGAAAATGTGCTATACAAATAAATATTATTAATATATACTGGTGTATAAACAAGGATGAAATATTAAAAAAATGTATAAAACGGAGAATATTTACAGTGCAACCTTCTGTTAAAAGAATGCAGTTCTTCTGATCGAAGAGTACAAGTTCTGATTACTCACAAAGGTGCCTTGATAGAGGATCTTTTCAGAATGTTCTGGGAAATGCACTTTCTCAGTTAGCGGCTAAGTTACCAGTATGTGCAGTATGTAAGCAGTCATTTCACTACAGTATATAGCATGACCCACAGACAGTCAAAGGTAATTTGTGGGTTTTCAGATATGATCGTTGTTGTTGAATGCACATCGACGAGCAGAAGAGCAGAACTGGCCAAGTTACCAGGTGCTATACCAGATGCAGCCATGTGGGTGAAGAGCAATGATAGACACAGCCAAGTGGGCTACATTTCAGGTTTGACCCCCACCAATTATATCTGATTACAATTCCAATTTATTAATTATGGACTGAAATATGATTTACATACTTTCTCATCCCCACCACAAAATGAATTCCTGCCTACACCAAATGCTTAATATTCTGAGGTGAGTTTAATGGTACATGGTGTTTGGGAAAAAGCAGTCATCCAATGTCACCATAAGTCTCTACTGCTTGATGCCTGTGAAATATCCATCATCCAAGGGAGAGAGGATATAGCATGTAACCTGAACAAAGAAAAAGGTTAAAAGTTCACTTAATCATTCAAACATCTATTATCCATCCCTCAATATTTTTGCCAAATGCCAAATATCAATCTTCCTGTGCCATCCACAGGAATTTGCTTCTCTATTTCTACCCACTGCTTACACTTCTTTGGTATTGCTTTAACACCTTACCCGTTCATTAGTAAGAAGTCCCTTTTCCACATGTGAAACTTGTACAAGAATTGCATGTTCACCAAAGCCTTTGCAATATCTTCCTTCTCCTGTACTTTAATTTATTTATTCACTTATAACAGTGCATACCAAGTGTCAACAATTTCATTAGTACAGTAGTTTTTCCTTTATTGATATGCCTTCATGTTTGCATCTAGAGATTAAGGTTTAAGTTTCTTGTATATTGCATCCGTGTTTCACTAATTATGGTGTTTCCTAAATTGATAATTCAGATTCTCTCATTATTTAATTTTATTTAATTTGCATTGTTTCACATTATACCTCTATTTTAAACTGCTACTTCCATCAAAGGTTTCAGTGACCACACCTTTTTAAGGCAATATTTTGTTTGGACTTTCATAGGTAAGCAGTTTACCATTCTCAGTGATCTTATCACAAACCTTTGATAAATGGATGAAAGAGCTTGGTGTGAAACTAGTTAAAACAACTCTCTATCAAGAAGCCAGCTTCTATCTGTCATACCAGTGCCTTACTTCCTGAAAGCTAAAAATGGTCAGACACAGATGCACTGTAAAGGATTCTTTTGTATGCTGAATACTGACTCAGGTGCCCTTAAACAAGAGTTTTTATTCCACCCATGAAGTGCAATTAAACAAATTCAGAATAAAATAAATGAGGAAGAACATTATACATTTTAAGTTGCTTAGACTTTAAATTTCTTTTATTGTTAAACAAACATTCATAAATTTTCAAGTCAAGATTTTTAAATAGAACACAAATTTAATGCATTTTAAAAATGCTTTTAACATATGCAATAACATGGTTTCAGTAGGTCAAAAACTAAATTTATGGTCAAACATTATAAAAACCCTTTCAATTTTTTGATTAACAAACATCTACATTAAATGTAGCTCAATATAAAAAGGACCACATGTAATGCAGTACTGTTCAGTTTCACACATGGAAATGTACACAGATCCTAATTTTATGTTTTCCTTCACAGATGTATACACAAATTCTGATTTTATAATGTATTCCTTAAGATATGGAGTAAGTTCTAGGTTGTAATGTTTTTTATTACTGTAAAATGGCTTACAGTGAAAATGTGATCATTCAAAGCCCTTTTCACTTTAATGTTTATATTATGTTATGTGTGTATAGTGAAGTACGAGCATTTGTATGTACAGAGTGTCACTTTGTTAAATATTTGTTAAGGTAGTAAACAAACTAACTTTAAGAAAAAAATGAAAAGTTACTTTTGCTTATGAAAAGCACATGCAAATGGTGCCTTGGGATGAAAAATAAACTGTACCAAAATAAAAATTCATGAATGGATTTGATATACTATACAATTGCACAAAAGTGAAATTTCTGTTTGTGTTGCGTTTGCATCTTTTCTTTGTTAGTGTGGGTTTTTCTGAGAGGACAGTGTGGTGGTCTAGTACCGAATTCGGGGTTGAAGCCTGCCTTGTGCCAACACTATGGGGAGATTAAGCAGAGTTCATAAAAAAAATGAATGGGTGGATTTTAGAAACAATATTCAAAAACGAAAACTGATAATTAATTATTTTGTGCAAAGACCTTCTTCCATTAGACTTTAGAATATGTTCATTCAGATTCAATTCTACATGCTGTTTTTTTTTTTTGTACAACAGTGACATTTTTTTCTTTATTGCCTCAGTAAACTAAGGTACTGTTTTCCTCTGTTTACTTTGAGTTGAATACAAGTTTATCTGAAAGAGACTTTGTGAAAACCCACCCAAACCATTATTTATATAACAGTCATGAAAATACATTCTTTAAATATATGAAAAACATATTGTATTCCTTGCAGTTCAGGCAGTGTAATAAAACTATTTAATACTTTTTAAATTTGATTTCCATGTTTTATATTAATCAATATACATGTGCTATTTGCTTAAGAATGATTAACTTTTATTAAAAAATATGTCACAACTAGTTTTTCAATCTTTCTTTCAAAATAAATTAGCAACAATTGAATGGTCAAAAGATTTGTTTTTAATTGTCTTTTAAAGGAATGATCAATGAAGACTCTGGACTGCAAATTCTAAAGGTTATCAACAGCTTCAATGCTTTTTGAAGCCATGGATAAAACAAAGCATATATAACTGGGTTCATAGCAGAATTGAAATGAACTAGCCAGGATAAAGCCTTAAAAAGACCAGGGTTAGAATAACTGATATATGAATTTGAAAGTGTGCATACATTATAAGGTATCCAACACACAAGAAAAGTAACAATCACAATCCCCAATGTTTTTGCAGCTTTTCTTTCTGATCCTTTAGATACATTCTTTGTTTTCTTGTCATGAGCAACCTTGTGATCAGAATGACAATTAATAACTTTTGGCATGATTTCTTGCAACAATAAAAATTTTCATATATAAGAGTATCATTGAAGAAGTAGGTACAATGAATGAAACCAGTAAATCCACAAAAAAATAAGACTTCCCCTAGAATAAACAGGCATTCCTCTGGACAAGAGTTCTGTCCTGATACATTTTCTTTATAATAAATTATAAACAAGGTGTAAATAGTGAAAGAATCCAATTAAGTGAAATAAGAACACTTGTAACCTGAATTGTCATTTTAGTTGAATGCAGAAAAGGAGCACATACAGCAATATAATGGTCAGTAGCAATTAACATCAAATTATGAATAGAAACTGACATTAAAAACACATCCATGAAAGAAAATATTAAACAAAATACATCACTAAAACACCAGCAAATTCCTTTAGACTGAAACATAATTAATGGCATTACAATGATTCCTACTTAAAAAGTCTGCTATTGCTAGTGGCAGTACAAGAAAATTGCTTGGAATGTGAATTTTTTTAAAGTGGGAGACAGAAATAATCACAGCCAGACTGTAAGCATCATTACTACCATAAATATAAAATAAAGAAATGCATATGTTGGTTGTCTTACAGTTTTTAAAGACACAGAAGAATTTCTAGATGTAATAAAAACACAAACTGTTTGATTTTCCTGAAAACTCTTAGATTCACATAAACTCAAAACCATATAAGGTTGCTTTGGCAGTCCTTGGTTAACACTAGAATTACCAGAGCCTACGAAAAAACTCGTAAATCCGTCCCACCTTAAATCGCATCTTAAATCCGTTTGCACATCTCCGCCAGAGTCTTTTGTCATCTAAATGTGCTGATAAACAAAAGCTACTAGCAGCCAGCTATTCCATCCCCCCACCGACTTAGAATGAACTTCTCCTAGCTCTTGCCTTGATTTGATTATCTGGGATTGAAGTGGAGTTTTAGAGTGGAAATAATTCTAGCGTTATTTGGAATACATGCATTTCATGTGTGTTCCGTTTCTAGAGTAGTCTGTGCAAACACATTTTTAAAACAGAAACGTTTTTCATATTCTAATAGTAAATGACAAAATGTAGGCATAAACTATATAACGTATGAAACCTGAAGTCCATATATCAAAGAAACACTTTCACAAAAGGTACAAATAAGAGAACACGTGCGCTTTTAAAAAAAGCCACGTTAGCATGCCACATTGACACTCTTACTACAACTGCCGCGGTGGTGTAATGGTATCAGTTCCTGACTGGGAATCAGAGGGTGGCAAGTTCGATCCTGCATGGCTCCACTTCAAGAAATGAACTGCTCTTATTCTTACAATTTTAGAATAACAACATAAATTTGATTTCAGTCTGCAACAGCCGGTGTAACTTATGATACTGGTAAAGGTTAGCTTTTTTTTTTTTTTTTTTTAATTCACTTTTCATTCTCGCAGTCGCATTCAGAATCAATCCATACAACCCCATCTGACACAGCTGGTTTCACATAAATAAAAGTGCACTTTTATTCAAGACTATAACCGAAGAATAAAGAAAGCAAGTTACAGTTGGTGGGCGATACGACAGCTTGCGTGGTGCAATGCTAAGAACTGCTGATTTCAAGTGACGGTGAGATACGAAGAAGGCAGCTTCACCAGCGTTTGTGCGTCAGAACCCTTTGGGGGGGGGGGGGGGCGGTAGTATCCATCATGGTACACTGCAGACCTATAGCGCGTCTTTATGTCAGATGGGGTTGTATGGATTGATTCTGAATGCGACTGCGAGAATGAAAAGTGAATTAAAAAAAAAAAAAAAAGCTAACCTTTACCAGTATCATAAGTTACACCGGCTGTTACAGACTGAAATCAAATTTATGTTGTTATTCTAAAATTGTAAGAATAAGAGCAGTTCATTTCTCGAAGTGGAGCCATGCAGGATCAAACTTGCCACTCTCTGATTCCCAGTCAGGAACTGATACCATTACGCCACCGCGGCGGCTGTAGTAAGAGTGTCAATGTGGCATGCTAACGCGGCTTTTTTTAAAAGCGCACGTGTTCTCTTATTTGTACCTTTTGTGAAAGTGTTTCTTTGATATATGGACTTCAGGCTTCATACGTTATATAGTTTATGCCTACATTTTGTCATTTACTATTAGAATATGAAAAATGCTTCTGTTTTAAAAATGTGTTTGCACAGACTACTCTAGAAACGGAACACACATGAAATGCATGTATTCCAAATAACGCTAGAATTATTTCCACTCTAAAACTCCACTTCAATCCCAGATAATCAAATCAAGGCAAGAGCTAGGAGAAGTTCATTCTAAGTCGGTGGGGGGATGGAATAGCTGGCTGCTAGTAGCTTTTGTTTATCAGCACATTTAGATGACAAAAGACTCTGGCGGAGATGTGCAAACGGATTTAAGACGCGATTTAAGGTGGGACGGACTTACGAGTTTTTTCGTAGGCTCTGGTAATTCTAGTGTTAAACTGTTAGAACAGTTCTGTACAAAGCAAGAAATGCAGCCTTTTTATAAGGTGTGCATAATATGAAGAAATTCCCATTCGGGGAATATGAAAGTCTGCTAACAAAACTATTTTTGAACATGTTCTCTGTTTAGCATTGTGGAAATATCACCAGAAAAAAAAGAAACTCCACAAAAATAAAGTTTTGGGGACCATCCCCGTATATTGTCCTATGGACAAATAAAGCAAAAATAGCGAATGAATGATCAAAAGTACTGTAAAGTAACATCCGACCAAGTTTATGGAACAAAGTGGCGTCTTTATACAGAAATGAATTATGGGAACAGGAAATGGTTGGTAGGAAGTGACACTGACTGCAGGAGTCGGAAACAGCGTCATTTTGGAGGAACCGGAACTGAAGTCATTCGTGATGGCCGGATGTGATGTCATATCAGGCCGCCGGAAGTGACATCATGGTGGCCATTTTGGCACCCAGAAATAGAGGCGATTATTTTTCCCTGGTTTTCCTGTTGAGAGAAGAGATTCAGGTAAGTACCACGTGACAATCCTTCAGCTTGCAATATTTCACTCACCTTTAGGCTTTTTGACTGACTCCTAATCACACGTGTGTGACAGCGTCTGTACTCTATGTTAAGGATCAAACATTAACACAGAGTAAGGGGAGGACTTTAAATTTGTATTTTCTTATAATGTGTATTAAATGTTTATATTTACAGATACTACAATTGTGAATTTGCACTGCTTCTTAAGTGCAGGATGTACACCATTACTGTAGTTATACTAATTGCTCTAATAATAAAGTGTACTTCTCGGCCCTTAAAAGTGTGATTCCCTAATTGACTGTTTAATTTGTAATGGAAATTTTCTTTCTTAAGCTTTAGCATAGACTGTAACACTGAAACACATCAATTAACAAACATTATAGTGCTTCTAAAATCTATATCCAGCAACAACAAACTTGTGAACTACAATGAATATAGCCTCCCGCAATTTGAAGGAACAGAACATAATGCCAGTTTTACAATAAGTTTTCACAGTAAGTCAATAGTAACAAGGTCTCTGTATACACAAAAAAATAAAAAACACAGTTTGAATCAAGTGAGTGTTTCCCAAGTTTTAGTAGGGAAAACACACCATATGAGACTGAAAGAAAAACAAAAATAAAATAGTATCTGTTTAACACTAGAATTCCTGAAGCCTATGAAAACACGTGTTATCCCGGCCCACCTTAAATCCCTTTGCATCTCTCCATTCAGCATCTTTTGTTTTGTAAATGTGTTGATCAACATAAGCAGCAAGCAACCTGCTATCCCGCCACAGAAAGGGCAAAAAGCTCTCCCAGCTCAAGCCTTGTTTATCTGTGAGTGAAGTACCTGGAGCTGTATTGGGTAAATAATATATCGTTATTTGGAACACATGCATTTCATGCGTGTTCTGTGTCTACAAAGATCTATGTAAGTGTAGGATGACAGAAAATGCAAGAAATGTTAAACACATACCTAAAAGACAAACTTTCATCATGTTTTAGTACTAACGACAAAATTTTGACATGGAGTGTATAATGTGTGAAGACAGAAGTACAAATATCAAATAAACACTTTCACAAAAGGTATACAGTCATATGAAAAAGTTTGGGAACCCCTCTCAGCCTGCATAATAATTTACTCTACGTTCAACAAAAAAGATAACAGTGTTATGTCTTTCATTTTTTAGGAACATCTGAGTACTGGGGTGTTTCCCAAACAAAGATTTTTAGTGAAGCAGTATTTAGTTGACTGAAATTAAATCAAATGTGAAAAACTGGTTGAACAAAAATTTGGGTCCCCTTGTAATTTTGCTGATTTGAATGCATGTAACTGCTCAATACTGATTACTTGCAACACCAAATTGGTTGGATTAGCTCAATAAGCTTTGAACTTCATAGACAGGTGTGTCCAATCATGAGAAAAGGTATTTAAGGTGGTCAATTGCATGTTGTGCTTCCCTTTGACTCTCCTCTGAAGAGTGACAGCATGGGATCCTCAAATCAACCGTCAAAAGATCTGAAAACAAAGATTGTTCAGTATCATGATTTAGGGAAAGGCTACAAAAAGCTATCTCAGAGGTGTAAACTGTCAGTTTCAACTGTAAGGAATGTAATCAGGAAATGGAAGGCCACAGGCACAGTTACTGTTAAACCCAGGTCTGGCAGTCCAAGAAAAATACAGGAGCGGCATATGCACAGGATTGTGAGAATGGTTACAGACAACCCACAGATCATCTCCCAAGACCTGTAAGAACATCTTGCTGCACGTGGTGTATCTGTACATCGTTCTACAATTCAGCGCAATTTGCACAAAGAACATCTGTTTGGCAGAGTGATGAGAAAGAAGCCCTTTCTGCACTCACGCCACAAACAGAGTCGCTTGTTGTATGCAAATACTCATTTAGACAAGCCAGATCTATTTTAGAACAAAATTTTGAGACAAAAATTGAGTTATTTGGTCATAACAAAAAGCACTTTGCATGGTAGAAGAAGAACACTGCATTCCAAGAAAAAGACTTGCTACCTACTGTCAAATTTGGTGGAGGTTCCATCATGCTGTGGGGCTGTGTGTCTAGTTCAGGGACTGGGTCCCTTGTTAAAGTCGAGGTTTCGGATGAATTCAACTTAATATCAACAAATTCTACAGGATAATGTTCAAGCATCAGTCACAAAGTTGAAGTTACGCAGGGGTTGGATATTCCAACAAGACAATGACCCAAAACACAGTTCGAAATCTACAAAGGCATTCATGCAGAGGGAGAAGTACAATGTTCTGGAATGGTTGTCACAGTCCCCAGACTTGAATATCATCGAAAATCTATGGGGTGATTTGAATCAGGTTGTCCATGCTCGGCAGCCATCAAATTTTACTGAACTGGAGAGATTTTGCATGGAAGAAAAATGGTCATGGTCAAAAATACCTCCATCCAGAATCCAGACACTCATCAAAGGCTATAGGAGGCGTCTAGAGGCCGTTATATTTGCAAAAGGAGGCTCAACTAAGTATTGATGTAATATCTCTGTTGGGGTGCCCAAATTTATGCACCTGTCTAATTTTGTTATGATGCATACTGCATATTTTTTGTTAATCCAATAAGCTTAATGTCACTACTGAAATACTACTGTTCCATTAGGCATGTCATATATTAAAAGGAAGTCGCTACTTTGAAAGCTCAACCAATGATAAACAAAAATCCAAAGAATTAAGAAGGGTTCTCAAACTTTTTCATATGACTCTAAATATAACAAAACAAGTGTGCTTTTATTCAACAATATAACTGAAGAAAAAGAAATCGGGTTAGTGTACTTTGTTGACACAACTGCTTTGGTAGTACAGTGGTAAGAACTGCTGACTCATAATCAACAGGTAGTGGGATTGATCCTGGCTGTTTCCCAAAATAAACATTTTGAGTAGTGAGCTGCTCTTATTATTACTATTATACAATAAAAACATACATTTAAATTGAGTCTGTAACAGCCGGTGTAAATGTATGGTACTTGTAAAAGTTAGCTTTTTTAAAAAAAATTTTTATTCAGTTTTACTCTCTTAGTCGTGTTCATGTTCCCCCGATGTGACACTGCTGTTCTACATTGGAGAAAGAGAACAGAAGTCCTCCCCACAAGAAACATCCATTCACATATAAGAACAACGCAGCTACACCAGGCGTAAAGGCGAAAGATGGCACTGTTTCAATGCAACAGCAGGTCGGGCATCATCCTGCCATTCAGTCTGCCCCACGTGCACTTCAACGAAACACCACGGCTTACAGTGCTTGCCAGGGTATCATGCAAAGTTCTGTTTGTGATTATGTTTTGTGATGTCTTTATATGAAAACCATGTATATGTTACTTGGTTATTTACTTGTTATTTACCTATATTTATTTGCTTATCTTCCTACAGCGTAAAGTCACAAGTAAACTGCAGAGCTTCCGCTGTTTGATCGACACGGGCATGCTCACAAAGTACATGTGCACTGAAGTGACTTTAGCTGCAGGAATTATTCAGGAAAAGATCCCAGTCGCCCCATGGGAGAAAGACTTTCCGAGACTATGGTCATAAAACTTATGAAACCGTTTCTGGACAAAGGCAGAACCATAACAACAGTTGTACCAGTGTAGTGGGCCTGTGTTAAAAAACCTTTAACGCTTACGCTCAATGCATACAGGATGCCATTTCCAACAATTTAGATTTGATAAGATTAGATTAGATTACAGATCTTTATTGTCATATACATTGCAATAACAAAGTGAAATTCTTGTGCCACAGTTGTGATGATTTTTAAATAAATACAGTAAATAAGTTAGAGTAGCAGAAGATAAAGAAACTTCTGCTGGAAGTGCTGGAAACATTGTGACACTCAGCCATAAACAAAGAAGTCATTAAGCTCATCCAGGAACAAGGCTTGAGTGACCGTGGATGGGTGATGATGTTTTGTAGTCTGAGATTGTCTGCAGACCTTTCCACAGTTGACATGGTTTGCTGCAGTTGAAATAGTTTTGCTGCCTTAATTGCCCTGTCTAGCTTGTACCTGAAGCGATTGTAGCACTCAGTTGTATGGGAGGCATTTTGTGCGAAAATGATAAAAGTTATAAAAAGAAAATGCTATCTGTCTAATGCAGTTTCATTTTCAAAGTCTGCACGAAGAAATGCTGCAAAAATTAAAATAAAAATGAAATAACCCCATTTGCAAATTCATTTTCAAAGACTGCATGCAAGAATGCTGCAAAAATGAAAATTTTAATGAAAAAAACCCATTTGCAATTTAATTTTCAGCCTGAACCACAAAGAAGCTGCAAAAATGAAAGTAAAACACAAATAAACACTGGTGCCACCTGCTGCTCATTTTCCACTTTGCATTTTCATTTTCAAGTTCTCAACATGTAAATAGCAAGGGTCAATAGGCGGGGCTTGGAGATTTTCCACACTTTTTTTGACCTTTGTAGAAGTAGAGCCACTTTGATCGATAGAATACTTCTCACATCGACTGTGTTTAATTCTCATGATTTTGATATTTTCACCTCTGTACTGCGAGCTTCACAGCAACCATCTCACAAAATCCAAACACCATGCATAATTGTAGTTCTAAAGAAATTATGTGCAATTTAATTACAATATTTAACATGACAGAAATTAGCCTTCATTACATTAGTTTACATTTATTTACACTGAAGTGGAAATGGAACGCTTTGTATTTTTCTTGTATTATATTGTAGTCTTCAGCGGAGGTGCTGGAGAGCCTCAGTGTTCTGATCTGTAATCTGGAGTTCTGTTTGCAGCAGCAATACAAGGATGGAGACAGCTGAGAGACAGACACTTGGGCAGCTCCTTCACCACTTCTCCATCTGCAAAGGTCAATTTTTCCGGCAGAGCTTCAGGCTCATGAATCTGGAGAAAAGTGTGGCAGATCGAGTTGCCACTAACCCCAAATAAGCCATAAGAAGCAAGGCATGAGCAAAGTACAAGGCAGATCATAGAGGTGTTGTGAAGCATCAGTGAAGTAAGAGCCCCAAAGTTGAGAACCAGATCTGGAATGCGGTTTGTAGTGCCAGTTCAGTAAATGAAAACAGCAAAGAGACACGTACATTTGCATCTGCACACCAGGAGGTTGCCTGCTTGACTATAGCTGACCAGCATTACACACCTGCTGCACCGAACAACAGTACAACACTTAACATTCAGTTGTGCCACCTGCCAGTGTAGCACACAACATCCCTTCTGTACCATCTGACAACACAGCACTGCCAAACCCTTCTGATGTGCCCTGCATGACCGAAGCAGGAGAGAAGACCACATAGCCATGTCAACGAGTTTGTGCGCTGTTGCAAAGAGTTAGAAGTGGCCGCTGGGGACAGTGAGAAGGAGAAGTAACATCCACTAGAGATGAGTCACCAAAAGATTAAACTGGCAAAAGATTTCAAACTAGTGCTGCAAAAGGCAAGCAGTCCTTTTTAAGATAGCAAGCTACCTTAAATATATAAATGCTATTGCAGTAATCTGTGCTGATGCTACACTATAATACTACAAAAATACAAAGCATCCCGTTTTTACTTCAGTTTTAAAAAATGTAAATTATGACATAATAAAGGCTAATTTCTGTGATGTTAAATATTGTAATTAAATTGCACATTAATTACTTCAGAACTACAATTATGAATGGTCTTTGGATTTCCGCTGCAAATCTTGCAGTAAGTTGGTGAAAAGATCAAAATACATTTTAGTAGACATTTTATTTCCTTTCCATCTACTTAACATTTTAATTACAATTATAATTAAAATTGTTTATTTATATATATATATATATATATATATATATATATATATATAGGCCTATATATATATACTAGCCATGTGCGCCCAACTACGTTGTGCGTGTTAAAGTTGTCTATGAAGGGCTCCTTGTTTAAATGCGGCTGCCAGCCGTGAACTGGGCCCTTTGTCGCACAGCATTATGATTTTTTATAAGGGAAACAAAGTTACAAAACAAAACCCTTGGACATTGATTCGATAGGAACGGCCTACTCTGAATCACTGTCCGAATAGTAATTATGTGGTGGTGTAGGAGCATTTCTGCTTCTCTCTGTTCACAGTCCGTCTCGTTTTCACGACGCAGTCGTTTCCTCTTACGATCTCTTCTCAACCTTTCTCCAATCTCGCAGGTTGCTTTGTGGCAATTCAAAGAGTAAGGCAATATACACAGAGCAATGGTTACAAAAGGGGGACACATAGGTATCCAGGCTCTTTAAAGCATAAATAGGGATCACTTCACTGACATGTGAGCAAGCCAGGGTACAACTGTGAGACACGCAGCACTCGCCGGCTACAACGTAACAATAATAATTTCCGGAACATGCTGTTACGTGGTCATTCATTTTTTCTTACTGTCTTTCTTTCATTCATATGTTACGTAGGCACGTACCTTTTATCTTAAGCAATCTCATTCTCTAACCAAGCCTCAGGAGTTAACCAGCGTAACACTGTCCACCACCCCTTTCGTTATTCCGGCACATTGTTGACATCCGTGAGTAACAACAACGTACTAAACTGGAAGGTGGTCTACGCATGCATGGAATTCGCGGACAATCAAAGATCAAGATCCAAATGAAGATTATATATAAAGACTAGTTAATTTAAAGCACAACAATTTATTTAGTTTGAATGTCTGTGTTTTGAGGTGTGACTGGAGTACTACAGTCTTCAGTAGTATAAGCCTGGAGGAGATTCTTAATGCAATGCCTATATTTTAGCTGTCTCTCTACTGCCATCTAGTGTTTCTTCTTCTAATTCATTCGCGGACAAACAAAGATCAAGATCCACATGAAGATTATATATAGAGATATTTATGTATATATATAGGCAGCACGGTGGCGCAGTGGTAGCGCTGCTGCCTCGCAGTTAGGAGACCCGGGTTCGCTTCCCGGGTCCACCCTGCGTGGAGTTTGCATGTTCTCCCCGTGTCTGAGTGGGTTTCCTCCGGGCGCTCTGGTTTCCTCCCACGGTCCAAAGACATGCAGCTTAGGTGGATTGGTGATTCTAAATTGGCCCTAGTTTGTGTGTGTCCTGCAGTGGGTTGGCACCCTGCCCGGGATTGGTTCCCTGCCCTGTGTTGGCTGGGATTGGCTCCAGCAGACCCCTGTGACCCTGTGTTTGGATTCAGCGGGTTGGAAAATAAATGGATGGATGTATATATATATATATATATATTTACCCTATTTTATTCTTTTGTAGGGTTTTTGTTTGATTTCTGTCTTTTCTTTAGGTTAAATCTTTGATCAGAAGTTCTTTATGTGCAAAAACAGGAGAAAAACAAAACAGTTTTGTCAGGTTTAAATGTTTTAATTATAAACACACTGTTTCCATTATTTATTTGTCTATAAATGGTTGATACTCTATAAAGTCTTATTTCTTTCTTTTCATTTCTCAAGATTAAATTAGTTTTAAGCTAATTTCTTTTGAAAGTACCAACTGACAAAGTATTCCTTTAACATATGGAAGCTTTAAACTTGACATATGCATAAAGCTGCTTTTCTTGGAAGATAAATAAAATATGTTTTGTTTTTGGCAAGACTTCACCATCAAATGTATTCATTAAATAGGTACTTAAGTCAGTCGTTTCATATTACACTTAGAGGCATCTGAGATGATAAGCACACATAATTATTCAGTTATGCACCATTGCACACAAGTGTAGATTTATCTTATGGATGCTTGTTTATTTTGACAATAGCAAAAAACAGTACATTAGTGATTCTGTATTGTAACATGAACTGTAAAATACTCACATCTGATAAAGGTAGAGAGATCTGTACAAATCTTCAAAACTATAAGAAGGTTTTTGTTGGTGGATCACTTACACTTGGTTGGATGGCAAGCTGCTCAGCAAAGTGGAAATTGCCCACTGATTGTCTAGTCATGCCAACAATTAAATGGCAGCGTTTTCCTTTGCCTGTGAAACTTAATTATTTCTGTTTTGACTGTGCAGCCAGCCAATCCAGAGCTGGAGATGGGTAGCTGGCCCGATTCTTTTATTTTTTTGTTTTAGTTCTTTCTGCCATTCAGCAAATGAGGAAGCAACTATCTTGTTTCTGTCTACTTGACTGTTACTGTTTTGAATTCCTAGTCTAGATTCTGGCATATACATCCTCTGAATGTCAGTTTTGCCCCCTATATTAAATTATTATGTACTAAAAATCTTATTGGCCACATTATTTAGCTGAAAAATATCTCAGACCAATCCATGTTGTGTGGTGTGAATTGCCACACTTTTTATTGTTTCATTTATTGTGCTAGCTATTTGAATAATGCTTAAAGGTTGAAATTCATTAAGCTTGTTTTTATAAGATAAGACATGTCGACTGTATCAACTGATTTCAGCATTTCTGGTCAGATTTCATTTAGGGCTTTATCAATTCCAAGCTCTCTAAACCCTAAGCTTTCTAAACACCCTCAGCCACAGAGTTAAATTGAATACTGATCGAGGCTTCTGGAACTACTTCCAAGGAGGAGGGCATATCCCCTAGACTTAGGAGTTCCTCAAAGTGATCCTTCCACCTATCAACAATATTCCCCAAGCTAGTCAACATTTCCCCAACCTTGTTAAAAACAGCCTGAATGATGTCATATTTAGCCTTTCCTAAGTTGTCAAATGCTTTGCCAGAACATTTTTGAGACCATCTGAAAGTTTTTCTACATGGCCTCGTAAAACCTGAAGACCACAAATGAATATCCACTTTGTCCAATGTTGTAGTTCTTAATTGTTTTATGTGCCTGTACTTTTCTTTGTGTTTGTTCTAAAGGTGTTTATTTAAATATTTCCAAAGTATAACTTTTCTCAATAAGCCAAATAAGGATAAATTCCCTAACATTGTTACAAACAGTCACTTTGATAATTCCTGTACATGAACAACAGCACATGGCATGCAAGCCTCATGGTTGGACATATCCCATCAGTATCTGTGTAATGAAAAGCAATACAACATTTACACTCACAATCACAGCTAAGCAACTCCATTAATGATCACGCAAGTGTGTATCAGCAAGAGCGCACATATGAGTACATTTATTTTAAAGGTATGTTTTAAACGTCCTTGTAATAAAACTACAATATAGTAAGATAATTTGTTTATTCAAAACAAAACATCATAACTTATTTTTCTGTACTGTAAAGAGGTTCTTTAAGAATTCACCTAAATAAAATAAATCACAGACACTTTTATTTCTTGGTTGTCTGAAGTAAGGATATCTTTATTGACATTCACAGACCCTAGCTGCATTGTTTGTGTGTGTGTGTGCTCTTTTGCAGACATGCCTTTTTATACAATTTGTTTGACCTTCAATAATTTACTAGTTGGTAGCAAGTATTTTATAAGTGCTGACTCCAGAAATAACAACCCATTTGTTGACACAAACATCATGTTATTGAAAAACCTTAAGTTCATGTTGGACTGTACTTGTCAAACCCAAAGAAGCTGAGGCAAGCATAAGTATAAAAAAGTGCCGTAAATGCCTAAAATATGGTTTTCCATTAGCCTAAGTATCTTATCTACCAGTTATCACTATACTAAACACTGCTAGTTTAATGATACAGATCTGTCAAATGTGCTGTTGCTAGTTAATCAACTACCTTTCCAATGAGTGATTATATGACAGTGAATAGCATTGTCAGATAAAGTAAACAAAGCAAGTAAAGCATGTGACTAACTGCACCTGTACATACAGTAGGCCCTTCAGAAGCCCAGATACTCCTGAACAGTCCTAGAAACTCTAACCCGGGCCCCACATTCCTCTCTTTTTTGGACTATAAGTCAAAACTTACAATGAAAGAGTTTGGCTTCTGAAAGGATCATACAAAACATCAATTGCTGGACTTAAGGTAACATATTCATTAATTTCAGGGTCAATAAATTGGGAAAATGGTAACTCATCAAAATATGAAGGGAAGGGTGTATCTATATATAGGGGAGGTGGTAAGGGAAGAACAGGGATCATCTGAACTTTAGCATTCACTGTGGTGGAGTTCTCAACTCTCTGCTTGCGCAAATCATCAACAATATAACACAAAATCTTGCAAGGGAAATAAGAAGAATCGAAGATATCTTATGCATCCACACAGGATGCCATTAAAACCAATTTGTAAAGTCCGGGCAAGGGGAAACTCCAAACACTGGTGAATTTGCATCAGCCCCAGCTGCGCATATGATCAGCCAAGGATGAAATATTGGCACCTGTGTCAGGAATATAAAAGCGCAACACAAAGTGCTTACCACCAAGCAGGTGCCCCTTTTCATTACCAATATCATGTCCAGAGCCATTCAATTTTGAAGTGCAACAGTCCCAATGACCGACATTTCAACAGTAGATGTGGCATTTACAACATGCTGAAGGGCTGCATCCAGTTTGTTTATTGCTGCTCCATAAGGGATAACTATCAACACAGGCAAAATTGTTTTCAGTCCAGACAATCATTTAGGGATAGGTGCATCTTTCCAGTCAATAGGAATAATGTCTCTGCATGCCCTTTTCCTTCTGTAATGGGGTGACAGTGGTTGTGGAAGGTCAAAATGAACAGTCACATGTGGAAATAGGTATACAAGATAACAAGCACATTCCACTGTTCGTGCAGCCAAGGATGTGAATATTTGCCACATACAAAATACAGTATGTCCCATTTAGAGCCACCAGGGCTGGAGATCAGACAAACAGCAGGCCATTCATGTACCAAAAGATTGTCAGGGGCTATATGTCTATTCATTTTCCCATACACATTGTCCACAATGCCAATGTGATTCATGGCAACATTCAGAGGAAGGAACAGTACTGTTTCATCGTGGAGTGAGGACAAATGGGCTGGCCCATTAAAATTTCATGTGGAGACGAACTGGTTGTTCAGTTGGGGCTACCCTATATTGTCATTAATATCAGAGTGAGGGCATCTGTCCATTTCAAACCAGTCTCTGCATACACTTTATTTAGCTTGGATTTAATAGTTGTGTTCAAGCATAATTTGCTTTGTGCCTACCATCCACAGTCCACAGGAATGGTTGAAAGATTGATTTGTAATCCTTTGCAAATGTCTTTTATAACAATGCTTACAAAGTGAGTCCCACAATCTCTTGAAATCATCCTTGGAACCCCAAACATTGCAATTAACTCCTTCAATAAAAACTTTGCTACAGTACTAGGGTGTTGTACCGTGTTAGCCATTATGAATATAGAGAAAAGCCAAGCAAAAATGACACCTTTTATTGGCTAACTAAAAAGATTACAATATGCAAGTTTTCGAGGCAACTCAGGCCCCTTCTTCAGGCATCTTGCAACACAAGCTTGCATATTGTAATCTTTTTAACTTTGCTACAGAAATAGAACCAGCTTTTCTACATAGTATAGCCTATACCCACATAGTAAACCTGTCTACAATTACAAGCAAATACATTTCAATGTGCACAAAGGGTTTGGTTAAATTGCATCAGTCACTTTAGGCACCTTGTTTATGTTACATTGTTGACATATATTGCAATTTTGGCAATTTTGCTGTGCTATTGTTGTAAATCCTGGAATGAACCAAGTCTGTTTCGTAAACTCAGAGATTCCATTCTTTAAGAGATGGGAGATCCAATGAGCTGTCAGGGCCAACCACAGAAGAAGAGCTTTGGATGCAACTGGGTGGCCCTCAGGTGGCACCCATATGTTGTATAGAGCTCTGGGATCATAGCCCAGCCTGAACCAGAGAGCATGGTTCATTGGAGGGTTCCCACAGAAGTAAGAAACCCGTGAGCCCACCATAAAGTACAAAAGTCATGCACCACTCCAAACACTAATCTTGAATCAGTGTAAATAGTTGTATAGTGATTTTTACCCAAAATATAAGTGTGAGTCAAGCTCATTAATTCTGCCTCTTGTGCTGAAGTGGAAGGAGGCAACCAATCTCTCTCAGTGCATTCAAATTGTGAGCGTACTGCATAACCTGATGCCAACAATCTATCTGGCAAGCAGTGTGTAGAGCCATCTACAGGGTACATAAAGAATAAAATCCGAGGTTTGCAAGGGTACATCTTTAAGGTCTGGCCATTGAGTTGTAAAATGTGACACATGCAGTCATATGATTCCCCATCTTCAGTAGCAGAATTGCTAGATTTAGTAGCATACACCAACCAACCAAATGAAACATTAAAGCCCAAACCAGGAACCAGAAACCCTTCAAACAGAAGATGATTGCTAACACTATGAAATTTGTTGTGAATTACCCACAAACATGAATAATTGACAATAGCACATTGCCATCTTAAATAAATGCAATTCGATGACATCACATGAAAGTGTACCTCAGCATGACCTGGTAACTTCAAATCAAAACAAAAACCAAAAAAAAAAAAAGAAAAGACAAAGAAAACAACAAAATATATGAGTTGCATTCATTGCATGAAATATGTTGCATAAATATTATGATGATGATAATGATGATTATTATTATTAAAATGTTTTTGCACCCAAAAATATTTAAGGGTTATTTATTTATTTATTTTTATATATAATTTTTTTGTTTCTCTTTTTTGCTAAGTGGTAGTTATTTTGTTCCTATTGAGCAGTGGCTTTCTTCTCCTATGACTTTGTCCACAATTTGTGTAGTTGTACCTGTCCAACTCCAAAAAGCATTTATAATAAGTCTTACTACAAGTTGGCTGCTCTATTCTGTTATGCTGACACTCTAACATGGCCCTTGCTCTTCGCTTGTGGTCACTTGTCCACCAAGGTGGCAGTTGTATTGCATCTGTGTAACTGTTTCTGTTTTCTCAGTGTAGCTGCTAAATATTAATTTGAGCAGAAGTTGCTTATTTCAGTTTTGAATGCACGCCAAGCTCACACCCAGTCAATCAAGTAGCTATGTGGCAAATTTTCTATTTGTGAATCCAACCACTCCACTTCAAGTTTGAGCTGTCTTTTTCTGTCTAATTGTTTCCCTACATGTACTGTTATTGGCAGAATATTAAGCAGACCTCAGTAAATAGCTAAAAAAATGGAAAGTCTGCCAGTGTAACAGAGGAAGCTCATACCTTTTATGTGGAGTGGAGCACTTTTTACGATACCTTTTATTTTTATTGGCACAGCAGGTTCCACTGGTCAATTTGCTGTGGTATAGTTTTCCACACTCACAATCTCATCTCATCTCAAAAAACCATTAATCCAATTCAGTTTTTGTTTTGGGTGGGATGAATGGAGGCAGAGATGATTCAATGAGGATGCAACCCTAGCACCACTGCTAATCTATTGCTGGACCTATTCATCCACACCCCCTCACACAACCACACAAATGTCAATTTGAAATTGCAAGCTAAACTAACCTGCACATGTTTGGAGATGTGAAAGGAAAACAGTATTCAGAGGAACCCACCCCATGGATAACATGCAAAGTCCACACAGACAATGACCAGGTATGGATTTGAACCCAGGGCAATGAATCCACCAGGCATTAGTGCTACTCACTATACCACCATATTTTACCCGCATTATTGAAATACACTCCTTGAGATATTGGTTTTAGCCACTGTTACAATTTCAACTGTTTAAACTATATGTTTTAGTGCTTTTAACTGTTAATGTACATATACTCTTTACATATTATTTTCTTAATTATACTCACTAGGACCTTTAAAATATGTATTTGGTGTTAGAGTTGTAATAAAACTCCACCTCCACTTTATTCTTTGTAATTGTATTTATTCTTATTTGATTAAAACCTTTAAATAACAGATCCTTCACACATATGAAATGTAGCTAAGAAAAAAAAATGGCTTGCACTTAAAGAGGGAGTGTCTAAGGTAGCGTGCTTCTATAAATTCAGTACTAATGTTCTGAGAGCCAGAAATGAATATACTGCCATTGCAATTACAAGTGAAGTAACTTCAGCAAAAATCAATGGATTTCTTCGAAGACAAATTGTTTAAAATGAATGAACTTCCTAGCAATTCATCTGCTAATTTTTCTTACATGAAACAAGATCAGCCTGCTGCAGTGTATGTTGTTCCATATTTTTTTTCAGCTTGTCTCTTGCTTCTTACTGTTTGTGGAAACTTTCTAGTGATAATCTCGATTGCACATTTTAAACAGCTTCACACACCCACTAACATATTGATTCTTTCCTTGGCTTTGGCAGATTTTCTAATAGGAATATTTGCAGTTCCTTTTGTGATTATTAAAACTATTGAAAACTGCTGGCGCTTTGGGAGAATATTTTGCTTTATTTATAATTTGTTAACATTTTTACTAACATCAGTGTCTGTTAGCAACTTGGTTTTTATAGCTGTAGACCGTTATGTTGCTGTATGTGATCCACTTCACTATTCTTCAACAATAACCATTCAAATTGCTGGCTTGTTTATTGCAGTGAGCTGGATGTTCTCCTTATTCTACACACTTGGTATAGTATGTCTGAATGTAACTGATACTAGTGAAGGACAGGACGGGTGTGAACATAACTGTTTTGTTGCAGTGGATACAGTATTTGCTATTGTTGATGCAGTGATTACTTTTATCTTGCCCTTTTCTACTATGGTCATTTTGTATTTAAAAATATTTATTGTTGCTAGGAGGCATGCAAAAGTAATTGGCTGTAAAATGCAAAAAGACTGCAAAGATGGGAAAACAAATATATCTAAAAAGTCAGAAAGGAAAGCAGCAAAAACGTTAGGGATTGTAATGGGAGCTTTTTTATTTTGCTGGACACCTTACTTCATCAGTGGACTAACTGAGTTATCTATAAACATTACTCTTTCTAATATATTAAAAAATGTTTTTATTTGGTTAGCATACTTCAACTCTTGTATGAACCCAATAATTTATGCTTTATTTTATCCATGGTTTCAAAAATCACTAAAACTCATAATTACGCTTGAAATCCTTAGTCCAGAATCATCGCTTGTTAACTTGTTTTCAGAGAGCCAGTAAACCGTGTTTGTAAATTGCAAACATAAATTCAGAATTTCAGTAGAGGGTGCTCTAATACAAAAAAAAAGAATTCATTATCTCAAGTGCAAAACTGAAATCATACTTTATCATTTTAAATGTTTATGAGAATAAATAGTATCTGTTTTTTGGATGATAATTTAAATTAATAATGTTGCACTGTAAAATAGGATTGCTGTAAAAATGTAATGAAAATATATTGTAATAAATATACATTTTGTCACTGACATTTTACAGTAAGTGGAATTTGTATCCCTTATTTGCAATGATATATTTTAGATTGTTTTATTAACCTTTGCTACTGCCATACATAATACAATAATAAAAAATATTTTTAAAAATAAACAATTCAATTTTAAGCAATTGTCACAGGTCATTGTTAATAACTTCATAAACAAACAAATAAATGCACAATTAAAATCTTTAAAAGTTAAATCTATAAGTGCATAATAATTCATGCATAGTACATAGCAATGGCTTTTCAAAATGCCTGTTTCAATTCCTGCTGGTATGTTGAATGTTATCTGTACATTTTTTCAAGAATGAACAAATACTTGTGTTGGTATAGCTTTCTTTTTTTTTTTATTTATTAATTTTATTGTAATCATTCCATAGAAATAGACCAATTTATACAAAAAAGGACTGAAGACAAATCAAACCCCGCCCTTGAGAAGGACAGCATGGCCAAAAGAGAATTGCTAAGGGCTTTTTAATAGGGCAAAAATAAACAAGGAATATATATATATATATATATATATATATATTATATATATATATATATATATATATATATATATATATATATATAAATAAATGGAGAAGGAAAAGAAATGTGGAAATAATTATTTCTTCTTATTCTAAAATATTATTGATTAGATCCTGCCAGGTTTTGAAAAAATTCTGTACAGATCCTCTAACTGAGAATTTGATTTTTCCAATTTCAAATAATATAAAACATCAGTTTCCCACTGACTTATCAGAGGAGAGTTAGGATTCTTCCAATTTAATAAAATAAGTCTGCATGCCAAAAGTGTAGTGAATGCAATCACAGTTTGCTTGTCCTTCTTCACTTCAAGTCCATCTGGAAGAACACCAAACACAGCTGCTAATGGATTAGGAGGGATTGTGATACCAAGGCTGTCTGAAAGGCACTTAAAATTTTTGGTCCAAAATGATGTTAATTTGGTGCATGCCCAAAACATGTGACCCAGTGAGGCAGGAGCTTGGTTGCAGCGTTCGCAGGTTGGATCTTGCCCTGGAAACATTTTGAACAGTTTTAAGCGAGACAGATGAGCTCGATATATAATTTTTTAATTGAATAATTCTATGCTTTGCGCATATAGAGCTCGAGTGAATTCTCTGCAATGCTACCTTTCAGTCCTTTTCTGATATATTAATTAAGAGATCTTTTTCCCATTGTCCTCCTGGATCTTTGAAAGAAAGAGACTCTAACAAAATTTTATATAATGCGGAAATGGAGTCTAATTCCTCGAAACTGAGCAGTATTTTTTCCAGCATGATGGAGGGTACGAGATGAGGAAAATCTGGCAGTTTCTGTTTAACAAAGTTTCTAATTTGAAGATAGTGAAAGAAATGTGTAGCTGGGAGGTTGAATTTGGAACGTAATTGTTCAAAGGATGCAAAGATGTTGTCTATATAAAGATCTCTGAGTAATTTAATCCCAAATCTTTTCCAGGTATTAAAAACTGGATATGTTTGCAAGGGTTGAAAGAGGTGGTTCTCATGCAGGGGTGCAACAGATAAATGATTTGCCATCTTAAATTGCTTTCTAAATTGGTTCCATATTCTAAGTGAGTAAAGCACAATTGGGTTATTAGTATATTTGCGATAACTTGCGTTTATTGGAGCGCAGAGCAGGGAGTATAAAGAAGTACTACAGGATTTTACTTCTATTGCGGACCAAGCCTGTGTATGTTCATTTATTTGTGTCCAGGTTTTTATGGCTTGTGTGTTTGCTGCCCAATAATAAAACTGAAAATTAGGTAGAGCCATGCCACCTTCTGCCTGAGGTCTTTGTAGGGTCGCTCTTCGGATACGTGAGTGTTTTGAGTTCCAAATAAATGAGGTTATAGTTGAATCTAATTGCTTAAAAAACGATTTATTGATATATATTGGAATGTTCTGAAATAAAAAAAGTTTAGGAAGGATATTCATCTTAACGGCGTTAATTCTTCCGGCTAGAGTGAGATGAAGGGTTGACCATCTATGCAAGTCTTGCTTAATTTTTTCCATACAGACGGCAAAATTTTGTTGATAAAGAGCTTTATGTTTACTGGTGATATTTACCCCTAGGTATTTAAACTGATCTGCTATGGTAAAAGGTAGGGTGTCCAATCTAATATTATATGCTTGTGAATTCACTGGAAAGAGTATACTTTTATTCAGATTAATTCTGAATAAATTCAGATATTTTCAAAAGATATCTTTTGAAATTCTGTAAGTGCTGTTAAAACTGCAGGCACAGTGTTTTCTGGGTCTGATATATATAAAACCATATCATCTGCTTATAGAGAAATTTTCTGTCCAGTCCTTCTCTGATAATCCCCTTTATTTTATAAGAATTTCGACAGTGGACTGCCAGTGGTTCAATGGCGATTGCAAACAGCAGTGGTGACAAGGGGCATCCTTGTCTGGTGCCACGTTCTAGCTTAAAGTAGTCTGAACAAATGTTGTTAATACAAACTAAAGCTTCTGGATTGGTATACAGTAGTTTGATTCATGCACACATATTTGGGCCAAACACAAATTTCTCCAATGCAGTGAAAAGGTAGTTCCATTCAATCATATCAAATGCTTTTTCTGCATCTAGTGATAATAATATCTTTGGGGTGTTTGACTTTGCTGTTGAATATATTACATTAAACAGGCATCAGAGATTGGAAAATAAGTGTCAGCCTTTAATAAATCCAGTTTGATCCTGTGATATTACTGAAGGCAGCACTTTCTCCATCCTTCTAGCTATTATTTTTGAGAGTATCTTAACATCATTATTCAGGAGTGAAATTGGTCTGTATGATGCACATTGTAACAAGTCCTTATTTTGTTTAGGAAAGACAGTGATTAAAGCTTGACGAAAAGTTTGAGGTAGAATTTGATTGTCTATAGCTTCTGTAAATGTTGCCAATAAGAGGGGAGCTAGCTGAGTGGAGAATTTCTTATAAAATTCTACAGGGTAGCCATCAGGGCCTTCTGATTTCCCACTTTGAAGTGACTTTATAGCATCTAGTAATTCTGATAGGGTCAGAGGTTTATCCAGTTCCTCAGCATTTAAAGTATCTATTTGTGGTGTCTGTAATGTATGCAGAAATGCATTAGATTGTGTGTTATCTTCTTTGAACTCAGAAGAATATAAGATTTTATAGTAATCTCTAAATGTGTGCATTATATTTTTATGGTCAATGATTTCTTCTCCATTCGTGTTGGTGATTACTGCGATTGCATTGCGAACTTCTTGCTTGTGGATTTGTTGAGCTAAAGGCTTATTAGCTTTCTCTCCGTGTTCATATAATGATGTCTTGACTTATAAATAAGTTATTCAGTTTCTTTAGTTGTCAAGATGTTGAGTTCTGTATGCAGAGCCTGCCTTTTCCTATGAAGAGCCTCACTAGGACGCCTGGCTTGTTCTTCATCTATTCTAGTAATTTCGCTTCTTAGTTCTGACGCTTTCTTGGTTTCTAATTTATTTCTGTGGGAAAGATATGAAATAATCTGTCCTCTTAAGAAGACCTTTAGAGTTTCCCAGAGTGTTCCTGCAGAAACCTCTGAGGGTGTGTTTGTCTCTATGAAGAAGCTGATTTGTTTGGATATAAATTCTGTGCAGTTCTCGTCTGCTAATAGAAGAGGGTTAAGACACCATCTGCAAGGTGAGTATGAGGGGCTTAATGATTTTGGCTCCAAGACTAGAGGGGCATGGTCGGAGATAACAATTGTGTCGTATTTGCACGATTTAATCATAGGCAAGAAATTATTATCTTTAAAAAAATAATCAATTCTTGAGTAGCTATGATGCACTGGTGAGTAGAACGAATAAGTTCTTGAGTTTGGGTTAAGAAACCTCCAGGGGGTCTGATAAGTTGTGGTCAGTTAAAAACTGTGTAATTGTCTTTGCAGTGTTAGATGTCGTCCCCCCTGTCACAGGAGTCCTATCTAAGAGTGGATTTAAAACACAATTAAAGTCCCCAGCCATTATAATTTGTTCACATTGGGAATGGATGCAAATAGATTTTGCATGAATTCCTTATCATCGACATTAGGTGCATAAACATTTATCAGAATCATTTTACTGTTAAATAAGTTGCCCATGACCATCACATATCTCCCTTCGGGGTCCGATACTACATCTGATGCTACAAATGGGACTGTTCTGTGTATGAAAATTCCCACACCTCTAGTTTTCTTTATAAAGTTAGAATGAAACATTTGGCCAGTCCAGTCTTTTTGCAGTCTGAACTGATCCTTGCTTAGTAAGTGGGTCTCCTGTAAAAATACTATTTTAGCATTTAAGCCTGTTGGTGAGAGCATACTTTGTTCTCTTTAATTCGTGATTCAGGCCTTTAACATTCCAGCTCACAAAGTTAACTGTCCCATCATGGAGACATTGATTCTGAGTTTTTAATGTCATTTTATATTCTTAAACTGGTAGTGAGGCAGTTTTAATCTTAATTTCAAAATTCCCCATGAGTTATTGCCATATAGCCCATTGTTGCTTTGATATTTATAGTTATAAGGATTAGAAGAATAGATTAGATATAGCCCGCTCTCCTTCTTTCCCCCCTTTACCCCCCCCCATTTTGCCTCCCTGCATGAGGCTTGATCCCACTTAGCTATGTCCCAGTCCTCTGACATACAAAGAGACAGAGCACGTCCAAAACGAAACAACCCCACCCCACAGCGGCGTTTGAGAATTAAAACAGAGTAGAGATATCTATTGCAGCTAAAGTCTAAATACTATCTGCCAAAAATATAATCATTAACAGTCTTTAAGCTTAAAATAATCTTCAGCAATTTTAAGATATTAAGATAATAAAATAATGAACCCAGGTAATGATTTTAAAAAGTGATCTAGGATAAACATAATAGATCCTAATGCAATAGTAGAAATAGCAATTAACTAAGGGTATGATGTTAAACAGTCTACTTTAGGGTAGTAAAAAAAGAAAAATCAAACCCTACTTTAATTACTTCCACACTTCCACACACTCACGTCTATAGCTGTAATTAAAACATAAACATATAGTGACGCATTTCCCAGGTTTTGTTATCCTTCTTAAGCTCACTTAAGGCCGTAGCCGTGGCAGTGGCCAGTGTAGTGATCATCTCTTTCAGTTCGGACAGTTCTCTTTGGCTTTCGTGCTCCACGAGTGGAATAGCAGCTCCTGTTACAGCAGATGCTGCGTGCTCGCAATGAGTAGATGAGAGCACGTACTGCAGGGCCTTTTCTAGTCTTGAATGATCCCCAGAAATCGGCGAACCATCGAGACCTGTGTCACTTGCACCCTCGCTCCCATTTTCACTCTTGACAGGAGACGATGCAGTGGAGCGGGGTCCTAGGAAGTCTGCGCATTCGTCTGCCTGTTCCAGGTCAGTCTCCGTGTGGCCATACCTCGTACTCAGGCCGGACGTCTGTCCAGACTTTGATGCAGCTTTAAGTTTCTTTTCCGGTTCTTTCTGACTTATCTTCTTGTTACTCATGTTTATATATTGTAGTGGAAGTTCCTTGGATTGGGTAAATACAGGATACCTCTAAATAATAATAAATATGTGCGAAAATAAAGCCGCTGCTAACGGAGCTCTGCTTCAGACGTCCATCTCCTGTAACGGACGAGACCAACACCCTTTCTAATGGTTTAGTATACACATTAAATATGTTTGCTGCCTACCACTATTGCTACATAGATATTCAGAATAATCCCTTCATAACTTACTGGCAAGAGCACTCAGAACAATTAAATTATAAAAGGGACAAAAAAACACATGTAGAATTTCATATTGCAAAACAAAATCCCAGATTTTGGTTTAATGTAACTTTTCAATTTAGTATACAGAAATCAGGAAAAAAGTCAAGTGTTTCCTGTTACTTGTCATACTTTTCGGTCATATTATTCATCTTGACCAGATAGATACAGGTTTGTAGATATATACACAAACCTGTTTGTACAACCTTCATTCACAGTCTTAGAACCTGTGCAATCTTAAAAACCTGCATCTAAAAATTAACTTTTTAACATTTCATATATTTAGTTTGAACCAGAAACTTAATTATGAGTACAGGCACAGGATAACAATGTTCAAAGAGACAGAATGCCTACATTTGTACAAGATCAAGAAATAATGATTGAGGATAATCTTGTAATGCTGTTACCTTAATACATAATTCGCCTGCCTCCTCACTCACTCACTAACGTCCTTCTGAAGCCGAATGCGCAGTCGCCTTCTGCGCACCTGCCCGAAAAACCTTACAAGACCGACATCCAACCCCAACATCGCGGCAGGTGGCGGATTTACGGCCGCAAAAATTCAAAGAGTAAGGCAACTTTGATTAAAGCTCTAGAGGCCTGAAAGGCAATTTCAACTACAGCTCGAGGCCTAATTACACATTCTGATTCAATTATGCATTCATTCAATAAGCCTATATCAGGTTTGTGGTGCTTATACTTATTACTATTCCATATTGTACTGGAACATTCATCATTCAATATTATACTATAGGTCTGGAAAATTCATCAACTAACAGTACAAGCCTGTACAGTAATGAGTAAAGCGCACTACAATCATTACAAAACAACTTCTTTGTTACTTATCATTTGTTCTTCATACACTGCTGACACAAACTCATGCCCGTTTCATCTTATGTTGTTGAAACGGGCTGTTTGTCTAGTTAGATAATAGTTAATGACTTTAATGTAAAGTACTAAGAAAGCCAAAGTATCTTTATATTTGAAGTGAAATAAGTGCTTAGATATTTTATTTCATAGGGAGAAATCTATGGAAACCCCCTTAAATACCACATCATTGAAATTTCTAAAACAAATGCAAATGTTTATAAAATTATATTAAAAAAGAGCTTTGTGTAACATACTTATATCACTCAAAAACTACAAGTTGAAATTATTTAGACTGAACATCATAGCAGAAATAGATGGTTTTCTACCACTAAAATTTACTGGAAACTTTCTAGAAATATTTTTTGGTTATGCTGCATTTCTCCATATACTGTAGGTTTTTTACTGTAACAATGGACCTTTTCAAGTTTACATTTCATTTTGACTGTTTGCGCTATGCTATGAGAAAACACAACAATGTACAATCATGGATAATCTTGCATTTTATGGAAACAACTCATTTAATTAATTTTAACTATTCCAAAACACTCTAAGCAGTTCTTTAGTAAAAGTGTAATTTAGTCTGATCTCATTTATTTTAACTAAGGCAAGTTAGAGTTGTTTTTACTATCAACCAAATCACTGTAAACATCATACTTCTGCGGATATTATACTGTATTGCTTTATCACTGTGATGGACCGGTGCTTTGTTTAGGGCTGTTTCATGACTTAAACTTAATACTGCCAATATCCATACAGCTCCATACCCACATGAGCCTATTTTGAATTAAACACAGGTCTGTTCCAGAAAGCAGGATTAGTGTGAAATCTGATTAAAATAATTCAGGATTCAGAAAAATTGAGCTAATTCCATAGCAGAAAACATGTATCCAAACCTGTGTTTCTAGAACAGATTAAGCCAGAATTTTGTGACCTGTGAAGCCAAAGATTTGGATAACTCACTAATTATGCTTTCTGGAATGGATTCAGGCCTTGCCTGTGCCAGAAAGAAAGATCTAGAGAAATACATATCAGTTACTTGTGCAACCAATGTCCTGAAACCAACCTGAAAAACAGCAAGTTTAAGGTGAAGGAGTATAGTCTTTAAGGCTGCATCCAATCATAAAATAAAAGGTTATAAATGTCCTATCAGAAATGCTGATCCCAGCTGCACTGTTTAACAAGCAGAAAAGGTCACTGAAATGTTAAAAATGTCATGTCTCTCTCTCTGAATGAACACTCAGCACAGAAGCAAAACTCCTATGCCAAATTCCCCCAAATAAACATAGTCAGTCCTTAACCAGACATTGTGGAATGCCCAGAGAAGTGCCAGTGTAGTGAATGGGGCATTCTAGGATTTAACAGCAGAATTCATGAAGCCTATGAATAACGTTGTAATGCAAAGATCTAAACCAGAAGGATGAAAACCTGCCATCAATTACAAAAATTAAAAGACAAAAATCATAAAGAGCAATATGTTTTACCAATATAACAATTCTTTCCTTATTCAAATAGCTAAGAAAAAGGCAATTTGTTTCACAGAAATATGCAGCTTGCTAAACTAACTGCATTACCATTTAAAGTACAAATGGTTTGATGACTCACAGATCACAAGGCAAATAATACCAGGGCAGGAACTGATATTGTCAGTGTACATACTGTGATTGAGAATGGGAAAATTACACATAAAATAAACGTTTCCACATAACTGCCAGATGGTGAATTGCTTCCTGTAAAAACCAAGTACGGTAACATGAATGAGCTTACTGGGTTCAAATCTTACAATTATTCTTTTATAGTTGATTATTTCTCCCTTCAGTGCTAATAATGCATTTTTTTTTCTTCTTCTTTCAGCTGCTCCTGTTAGGGATTGCCACAGTGGATCATTTTGTTCCATATCTTCCTGTCCTCTACATCTTGCTCTGTCGCACCCATTACCTGCATGTCTTCTCTCCTCACATTAATAAACTTTCTCTTAGGCCTTCCTCTTTTCCTCTTGCCTGGCAGCTTTGTTCTTAGCATTCTTTTCCCAATATACCCAGCATCTCTTCTCTGCACATGTCCAAACCAACACAATCTCACCTCTGTGACTTTGTCTCCCAACTGTCAAACCTGAGCCGACCCTCTGATGTACTCATTTCTAATCCTGTCCTTCCTCGTCACACCCAACACAAATCTTAGCATCTTTAACTCTGCTACCTCCAGCTCTGCCTCCTGCTTTCTGGTCAGTGCCACCGTCCCCAAGCCATATAACAAAGCTGGTCTTACTACCGTCCTGTAGACCTTCCCTTTCACTCTTGCTGATATCCATCTGTCACAAATTACTCCTGACACTCTTCTCCACCCATTCCACTCTGCCTGCACTCTCTTTTTCACCTCTCTTCCACAATCCCCATTACTCTGTACTGTTGATGCCAGGTATTTAAACTCATCCACCTTCGTCAACTCTACTCCTTGCATCCTCACCATTCCACTGACCTCCTTCTCATTTACACACATGTATTCTGTCTTGTTCCTACTGACCTTCATTCCTCTCTTGTCTAGAGCATATCTCCACATCTCCAGGGTCTCCTCAACCTGCTCCCTACTCTCGCTACAGATCACAATGTCATTAGCAACATCATAGTCCAAGGGGACACCTGCCTAATCTCATCTGTCAACCTGTCCATCACCATTGCATATAAGAAAAGGCTCAGAATAGATCCCTGATGTAATCCCACCTCCACGTTGAATGCATCCATCACTCCTACCGTAGACCTCACCACTGCCACACTTCCCTCGTACATAACCTGTACAATTCTTACAGACCTCTCTGCCACTCCTTACTTCCGCACACAATACCACAACTCCTCTTGAGGCACCCTATCATATATTTATGAAAGAAGGCAAAAAAAATTGGCTTCTGTAACTTATGGAGAATATTTGTAATTGAGAAAACCAGAATACAAAAGAATATCCTCATTATTCATATGATGTTTACTGAAGCATTAATTTTATGTACTTACAGTTTTCAATAAAGCTTATGCTCATCCATGTTTATTAGGATCCTCTGAATAGCTTCAAGGCCAAACATGAAAAAAGCAGAGGCAATATTCTTTAGTTCACTGATAACCTTGACACCCTAAATTACAACACCACCATCCTCTGCCTCCTCGGTAGAATCTGCACCTTCTCTTTTTGTTATGTATATCTCCCTTTCTGCATCAGTTTGGTTACAGTTCTGAAGAATACAGAAACAATAGCACAAAGTAAAATTTGTAGTGATCAGATGCAGTAATTATCTTTACTTCACTGATATTCACATTTACTACAGGGGAAAATTATTTTTCTACAGGTTTTCTTTTAAACCATTTCTAGTTTTAACTTCATCCTTTAACTCAATCAACAATTCCTTGATTTGACAGCATCTAGCTTCTGACAAAGGCTTGTCAATTCAGATGTTACAAATGATGTTTGTTGAATGTTCATACACCAACCATCTTTTACACAAAGATAAACTAGCTTTAAAATTTGTTTCTGGTAACAGCAACAGATGCAGAAATTTATTCAAGTTCATGTAGGAAGTCATCAATACATTTAGCTGGAACATATACAAGATTTTCTAACTTTAACACTTATTTTATTATTATTTATTATTATTATTTTATTTATTGAGCTTATTTTAGCTCAATAACTTTTGCTAGATCTTCTGTAGGATCAGTGTTAAAATGTTTACATGAGAACGAATCACATTCAAAACTTGTGTCTCCAGTGTTCATCTATAGCTTATCATATACAGAAATACTTTCATCAGCCACTGAATGATATGCAACTAACTTTGAAACAGCTTTCTGAAAATTTGCTATAACCAATAACAACCCCAGGTTTAAAATCACGTACATCATGTGAACTGTGCTTTCTATTTTTGTGTGACTGGAAAGTGCCATAAATTTTACTTTGAAACATACAACCAACAAACATGCAAGTAATAGTTTCATGATTTCTCAGATATGAACAAAGTAAACACACTCTGAGGCAAGCTCATTGCAAGAATATAAATGACAGTGGAACAAATTTAATTCTACAGTTTCAGGAGAGTCTTGTGTGCCATGCATATTGAACCCGATTTCTCTGGACAGTACTATATTAAATGCATTTCTGGCAAGCTTGTTGCTTTGAAACATTTTGAATGGTTTATTTTAAAAAACAATATAATATTGATCACATCAAACCATACAGGAGAAGCTATACTGAATATGTGCCTGAAAAACTCCAAGGCAGCCAGGTAACAGCAAGAATTCTTCCAAGAAAATGTCTGAAGATTGTTATATCTCTCAGCAGGGAAATGATTGGGAAAGGTTCCAGTATAACTGAAGTTTTAAAAGACCTTCATTAATTTATTTTTCCACAAACAAATCTAAAAGATTATCTAAAAGAGGAACAAGCAACCAAAACAGCTGAAAAACATTCATGGATGGTTTCATCAAAAGCAACGCAAAGCACAGAATAAGAAGGCCATAGAGGCAAAGTTGATAGTTAGTTAGTTAGTTTCATTATTTGGTCATTCATTTCCAGTGTAGCTCACTTCAGTTCATTCTTTGTGTGGTTGTGGTGGTGGTTTGTTGCCTGTTTTCAGTAATGAATCTCTGAGCTGCCAATGACCATGGGAGGGCAGATGGAAGTCGTTACTGGATCATACAAGCTTTATGATTCTTCTTTTCGTACACTGCAAGGGACTGATTGTATAGCTGATTAAATAAAACGTTTCTTCTTTTTCTCCCTTATATAAAATACATTAAAATTGTGTCATTTTTTTGCATGTAGTTAATTAATTCACCGGATGGATGTGTTCCAACTACAGAGGGATCACACTCCTCAGCCTCCCTGGAAAAGTCTATTCGGGGGTTCTGGAGAGGAGGGACCATCAGATAGTCAAACCTCGGATTCAGGAGGAACAGTGTGGTTTTCGTCCTGGTCGTGGAACAGTGGACCAGCTCTACACCCTTAGCAGGGTCCTGGAGGGTGCATGGGAGTTCACCCAACCAGTCTACATGTGTTTTGTGGACTTGGAAAAGGCATTCGACCGTGTCCCTCTGGGAATCCTGTGGGGGGTGTTCCGGGAGTATGGGGTACCGGACCCTCTGATAAGGGCTGTTCGGTCCCTGTACAACCGGTGTCAGAGCTTGGTCCGCATTGCCGGCAGTAAGTCGAACCCATTTCCAGTGAGAGTTGGATTCCGCCAGTGCTGTCCTTTGTCACCAATTCTGTTCATAACTTTTATGGACAGAATTTCTAGGTGCAGCCAGGGCATTGAGGGGGTCCAGTTTGGTGTACTCAGGATTGAGTCACTGCTTTTTGCAGATGATGTTGTCCTGTTTGCTTCATCAGGCCATGATCTTCAGCTCTCTCTTGGTCGGTTTGCAGCTGAGTGTGAAGCGGCTGGGATGGGAATCAGCACCTCCAAATCTGAGACCATGGTCCTCAGCCGGAAAAGGGTGGAGTGCCCTCTCAGGGTTGGGGGCAAGATCCTGCCCCGAGTGGAGGAGTTCAAGTATCCCGGGGTCTTGTTCACGAGTGAGGGAAGAATGGAGCGTGAAATCGACAGGCTGATCGGTGCGGCATCCGCAGTGATGCAGGCTTTGCATCGGTCTGTCGTGGTGAAAAAGGAGCTGAGCCGTAAGGCAAAGCTCTCAATTTATCATTCGATCTATGTTCCTACCCTCACCTATGGTCATGAGCTACGGGTAGTGACCGAAAGAATGAGATTGCGAATACAAGTGGCTTAAATGAGTTTCCTCTGCAGGGTGTCTGGGCTTTCCCTTAAAGATAGGGTGAGAAGCTCAGTCATCCGGGAGGGGTTCAGAGTAGAGCCGCTGCTCCTCCGCATCAAGAGAAGTCAAATGAGGTGGCTCGGGCATCTGATCAGGATGCCTCCTGGACACCTCCCTGGTGAGGTATTCTGGGCATGTCTAACTGGGAGGAGGCCCTAGGGAAGACCCAGGACACGCTGGAGGGACTATGTCTCCTGGCTGGCCTGGGAATGCCTCGGGATTCACCCGGAATAGCTAGAAGAAGTGGCCGGGGAGAGGGAAGTCTGGGCATCTCTGCTCAAGCTGCTGCCCCCGCGACCCGATCTCAGATAAGCGGAAGAGGATGGATGGATGGATGGATGGATGGATGGATGGACTGCTGTAGTTCACTTTTTCTTGGAATCTTATTTTTCTTTTCCATTTCATCAATTTTTCTGTTTCTACTTCATCTTTCTCCATTACTGATTAAGAACACTGAGGCTGACTACAGAAGGGAGCAAAAGAAGCTATTATTACACTTGTGTAAAACATCATTGTCACACATTTTTTCAAAAACACAGGGAAAGAATAAAACTAAATTAAAAAGTGTAAAAAGCAACATATGAAAGGTAACTTAAAGGAATTTATAGAAATTGGGAAAATGTAGAAATAGAAAATAGAAAGTTTAATCGTAAGAGTATTTGTAAAGCCAGAAGGAGCAAATGCTAAATTGAAAGAAACGGGTTCAACAGTTTTTGCAGAAGACTTTTCTTATAGTGAATTGTATGAGACAAAAGCAAGTGATGCAATTCATTTAGTAGCTGTAATTCTGGCTTTTCCTCACCTCTGTGTGGTTATCTTTGACCCCTAAATTATTTAGTCAAGGACTCAAACCTTGGAACCTCAGACCATGTGGGCCTTGAACCCCTCAATGGAAGAAATCAGCCTTTTAATCAAAAGAACCGAAGGACTTACATTTGAATTCATTTAAATTGACACTTGGTGATAGACACCACCTGTGAAAAATGAAAAAGAACATAGAGGTCCACAAATCTTACTGCTATATAAACATTAAAAATACTGTGGTCATTTTTATTAACAAGTCAGCAGCTTCTACTACTCAATTCACTATGTTAAAGTTATTTAATCTCATCTATTATCTCATTCACAAAACCACTTAATCCAATTCAGGGTCATTTGGGGTAGACCATAGTTCATTTCGGCAAAAGAAAATCCCTAGACAGGATGTTAATCATTCACTGAGCCCATTTACCCATACCCATAATCACTCAGAGGCCAATTTGCAATTGCTAACAAACTTAAACTGCTAATTTTTGAGGCTTTGTAAGGGGAAACCAGAGTATCCATAGATAAAAACACTGACACATGTAGAACATGCAGAGTCCACATTAGCAATAACCAGATGTGGGCTTTGATCCCAGGTTAATGAATTAATGAGGCATTAGTGCTACCCTGTACATCATAATGCCACCCAGATTTTAATCTGTTTTATTTCATATATGCTAAAGGTGTTTGTCTTAGTCATTGTTATGTTATTAGCTGTTCAGTTATGTTACTAACTAACCTGTTGTGCATATATATTGCACTAAATTATTAATTAATTATATTCATTACATCTGAAAGGAGTAAGGTGACTGCAAGGTGTAAAAGTGAAGCTTACTTTTCCACTTTTTTTTATCTGTGGTTTGATCATGATCTGTAAATTTTAACTGGAACAAATCATTACATAAAGGATCTTTGACACTTCTACACACTAGCCAATGAAAAAGAGACTTGTACACAATGAGGGAGTGCCTAATGTAGCATGTTTCTATAAATTCGTTACTAAGATTATGTGGGTGATAACTGAATGTAGCTCCTATTTACTGTTAAAAACAGGATTTTCCGTCAAAAAGAACTGTTTAAAATGAATGAACTTCCTGTTTATGGAAATTTATCTGCTAATTTTTCTTACACAAGAAGAAGTCAGTCTTCAGAAGTCTACCTTGTTCCATACTTTTTCACAGCTTGTCTTTTGATTCTCACAGCGTGTGGAAACCTTCTGGTGATAATCTCTATTGCTCATTTTAAACAGCTTCACACATCCACTAACATACTAATTCTTTCTTTGGCTTTTGCAGACTTCTTGATAGGAATATTTGCAATTCCTTTTATGATTGTTAAAACAATAGAAAACTGTTGGCGTTTTGGGAAAATATTTTGTTTTGTGTATAATTTATTAACTTTTCAGCTAACTTCAGTGTCTGTTAGCAACTTGGTTTTTATAGCTGCAGACCGTTATGTGGCTGTATGTGATCCACTTCATTATTCTTCAAAAATAACTATTCAAGTTGCTGGCTTGTTCATTGCGCTGAGCTGGGTCTTCTCCTTATTCTACACACTTGGTATAGTATGTCTGAGTGTAACTGATACTAGCGAAGGACAAGATGGGTGTGAAAATAATTGTTTTGTTGTAGTGGATGCTGTATTTGTCATTGTTGATACAGTGATTACTTTTGTTTTACCCTGCTCGACAATGGTAATTTTGTACTTAAAGATATTTATTGTTGCTAAGAGGCATGCTAAAGTAATTGACTGTAAAATGCAGCAAGACTGCATAGATGGAAAAAGAAGTATATCTAAAAGATCAGAAAGAAAAGCAGCAAAAACATTAGGGATTGTAATGGGAGCTTTTTTATTTTGCTGGGCACCTTATTTCATTAGTGGACTAACTGAGGTACTCATAAACATTACTGTTCCTACTATACTAAAAAATATTTTTATTTGGTTAGCATATTTTAATTCCTGTATGAATCCAATAATTTATGCTTTATTTTATCCATGGTTTCAAAAATCATTAAAACTTATAATTACATTTAAAATCCTTTCTCCAGATTCATCACTTGTTAATTTGCTTTCAGAGAATCAGTAAACCACAGATGGCTAACATAAAATTTGGAATTTCATTAAAGTATGCAGTAAAAAAAGCCTAATTATCCAAAAGAAAAAATTGGAAAAATAATAATTATGTATGGAGCATGCTGCCTATATGTATGCATATATATACTGTATATATGCATATATATTAGAAATAAGTGAAACAAATCATGTGATAAAAATGTGGATAAGTAAATTACAATAATAAACAGTGGGAATAGTAAGTTATAACACAAAGCTGCACTATAATAAGGTAAAAAGTAACAGATAAAATGAATGCAACAAAAGAAATATTTATAATAGAAGTAATTGTCAAAGGCAATACAAGGAAACGTTATTTAAAAATGTTATGAGTGTCTGTTTATTGTAAAATTATTTAAGGGAATAGTAGATTTCAGTTTACTATTAAATATGTGTGTATAATTTTATATAACATAATTTTATTAATATGTCACAATGTTTTATGGCAATCTTAAAATGAGTTTGATGTAATAACTGACTGAAATTTTAATGTAAGAAATATACCAATTTTTTGACATTTTACAGTAAGTTGAATTAGTATCCCTCATTTAAAACTGTATCACAGTACATCACTTTTTATTAACCTATGGTACTACTATATTGAACATAATTATTGTAAAATAATTTCAAATGAGGAATAATAATACATTCACAAATAAATAACAAAAATTTTAATTCAAATATGTGGGTGACATCTGAAAGTGCATATTTAAAATGGCAGAATATACACAGTAGCACTATCATTTCAAAGTGCCTTGTTTGATTGAACTTTATGTCAAGTCTGCATGTTTTCTTTGTGCTCACTTGGGGTTTTTTGCATGGTGGTAAGCTGAATGGTATCTCTAAATTTTCTTAGAATGAGCAAGTAAGTGTGTGGATGTACAGCTTGAGATGGCTTTATTTGCCATTCATGTCTGGTTACTGTCTAGCAACTATACAAGGATAGTCAGCATGACCCCCCATAACTTACTGGAAAATGAACACTCCTTGCTGGTGTTTCCAAAACACAAAAGAATGGTTGGAAGGCTAAATTAAAAAGTTAACTAAAAATAACCAACCTGGTCCAATAGTAATGGCATTGCAAAATCAAAATTCCTGATTTTATTCAGTTAAATTTAACAATATTTCTATTTAGTACATAACAATCTTAAAGTAAGTGAAGAGTTTTCTTTTGTTTGTTACACTTTTTTACTTGGCATTTCTCATGTTCTTGCAAGTTACTCATAAACAAATTCTTGGAGTGAGAATGTCTCCTATTCCTGCCTTTACCACCTCTTATAAATTCTTAACCTTGTACACAACATCCCAGCTCAGCATAACAGAGACTGGGTCAAAGGTTAAAAAGCTTTAATTAAAATACTGTCAAAGAGTGCTAAGTGTAAAAGCTAATAGTAAAAAGGTTATAATAATCAATATAATAATCAAATAGTAAAAATCATATTTCACAATCAACCCCTTTTGTTCTCTAGAGCAATATCATCAATAAACATTTATCTTAAGCAATTGATTCACCTAAGTCTACATTAGCATAGGGTTATTTCAGTTACAAGGCAACACAACCAAAATCAGGAGGGTGACAGAAGTGTTTACCATGATGTTGGTAACAGGTGACATAAAGGCTCGCATTTTACATTTAAAAACACAGCAACATAACAGAAGGATGATAATAACAGTTATTAAAGTAACACATACTACTATCAGCCAAGCAAAGATAAAATTAGGATCTTATATTTCGGAATGTCTTACACCTTACACTCCAAATCGTAACCTTATATCCTCAAATGAGTGTCTGCTTAGAATTCCAAGAGCTAAACTTAAAAGAAGTGGTGAGGTGGCCTTCTGCTTTTATGCACCTAAAATCTGGAATAGCTTGCCAGTAGGAATTCGCCAGGCTAATACAGTGGAGCACTTTAAAAAACTGCTAAAAACACATTACTTTAACATGGCTTTCTCATAGCTTCATTTTAGTTTAATCCTGATGCTCTGTATATTCAATTAATTATCATTATTATTCATGATGGTTTCAAAATCCGTACTAACCCCAACTTTCTCTTGTGTTGTTTTTCTGGTTTTATGTGGTGGCTATCTGCGCCACCACCGCCTATTCAAAGTACCATGATGTCCCTACACTGATGGATTACATGGCCAGAAGTCCACATGACCGTTATCATCAAGTTCTTCCATGAGAACCCTGAATACAATGAGGACTGATTGAGGTCATTAATGTTAGGTAGAATGCCTAGAGGAGGCTGGACGGTCTCGTGGCCTGGAACCTGTGCCGATTTTTTTTTTTCTCCGCCTGGAGTTTTTTTTTGTTTTTTTTGTTTTTTCTGTCCTCCCTGGCCACCGGACCTTACTTTTATTCAATGTTAATTAGTGTTCCCTTATTTTAATTCTTATTTATTTAGTCTTTTTTCTCTTTCTTCATCATGTAAGCACTTTGAGCTACATTGCTTGTATGAAAATGTGCTATATAAATAAATGTTGTTGTTCTTCAGATTTAGGATGTAACATGTGACTGATGAAATGATGGGGTGATTTTGTAAATGTGATGGCTATATGAGTCATACCTCAGTATATAGGTAAGGTCTGCAAAAATATCTAGCATCTCTACCTTTATTTCAGTGTAGGCCCTTACATCTGGTTTTTGCTTTTGGTTTTTGACTTGTTTTACCTTTTTGATTCCTGTTTGCCTGGTTATTTCAAATTCTTGGTTCTAAAGTCTGTGTTTATCATCCCCATCTTTTTCCATTTCTGTCACAACTAGCCTCAGACATGTTGTGTGGATGGAGGATTTATATATCCAAAATGATGTGAAAACTGATACTTTTAGCAAATGTTTTACTCATCTGTTAAACTCAGTAGGATTGATTCAGATTGTCAAAAGCTCAACTAATTATCATAATCACACATTGGATCTTATAGAACTGAGATTCAGATTTTAAACATTACTCCATTAAATTAAGTCACTTTTAGTCACTCCTTATTTATGTTTGCTTTGTTTTTGCTCTTATCAATACAATTGCAGATTAAAGCAAGGATAATACAACATCCAGACTGTAACTCTGCGTCTAACTTTTCAGATATTTTGGGAATCTCAAACATAGTTATGCAACACAATTAAGATCAACTGACATCTAATGATAATGGGGCTTTGAAACAGGCTTTAGATACAGTGGCTCCTATTAAAATAAAATGATGAAAGCACATACTGTAGAACTTCACTGTACTAGTGTTGTTACATTATATATGTAAGCAACTGTTGCCCTTGTGAGAACGTGGTATATGCCCACATGGATGGGATAAAGTATTAAGTGCTAACAGCACAGTGCTTGGTGTGACTGTAGAGCCTAATTTGTGAGAGGCAGTCTCGCTGGCATCGGGACACAAAAAGTTGCTTTTGCCCAGATTGTCCCCTGGATTACTTTTTGCCACACTCTCTTCTCTGCTGCAGCCTGATGCTGGCTCCCCTCTGGATCTCCTGTCTCCAGTGAATGCGGTTCCCAGATGTTGATGTCAATACTGCTGGACTTCGTGCCACACTTGTAGACATCCTTAAAGCAGCAGTGGGGGTCACCTTGTGCCCTGATGCCAACAACCAGCTCATCATACAATAGATCTTTGGGGCTTCTTCCATTATATATCTGGTGGCCAATAAAACAAAGTTGCCGGTGCATCAGCAGGGTGTTAAAACTGGAGATCTTGGCATATGTAAGAACTTTCTCTTTCATCATTTGGTCCAACCAGCTGATGCCAAGAATGTGCCTGAAGGGCATTTAATCGTCATTCTTTCTTTCCGCTGAGCACATATTTGCTGTAGACAGACATCTTGGTGTGGAGAATCAGTTTCATGTTACTCGGTCAGCTTGGCAAAAGTTGAGGCAGCAAGACTGATCCTCCGGTCAATCTCTGCATCTAGAGAGAAGGTGTCAGTAAGGTACATGAACTGATTGCACCACTTCCAGTGTTTAGTCGTAGGTGTTGATAGAGAGTGGACTCTCAAAACCTTAGTCCATCACCCTAGTTTTCTTCAGACTGATAATGAGGTTAAAGTCCTGACATGCTTTGGAGAACTGATCCATCCATCTCTGCAATTGCTCTTGTGACGCATGCTTTCACACAGTGCACACTTTACCAGTGTACCACTCACTTAAAGTGAGTGAGGTAGTCAATAGTCACCAGTAGAATGGATTGCACAGCTAACAGTTATCAGGAAGTGGCTTGGTGCCCCCCGTTGCTTCTCTGATGCAGGTCTCTTTGGCAAGAATGCCCTGCAGCTGCTTCTTAAGGCAGTCAGCCTCAGATACACGCAGGAGAAAACTTGTCTGGTGTTAAATAAGGGAATCTAGGGTCAACCTGATAAGGCCGGCAAAAGTAAAAATCGGCATAGGATGCAAGTGGAGGGCACAGACCAAAGTTGACCTTGCCATCAGCAAGAGGTTGCAACAGAAAGAGGTTCTGGGGACAGTACAAGAAAGCTGAGTAGGACTGGGTGGAGGAGAACCTACACTGGTATGGAAAAAGGCCACAAAGGTGCAGAGAAAGACTATTGTAGTGGAGCACGAGTGCTACCTCCTTAAGGCAGTGACCCAGGGCCAGAAACGATGGGAGGCCTACACAACTAGAGTTGTCAGCTGGGGGACACCACATATGCAGCTGAGCTTCCTGATAAGGATGATGTAGGACACTCTCCCTTGTCCTTGGAACCTCATTTTGTGGTTTGGGAGAGAGGAGAACTGTAGCAACAGTAACACAGGCCTCCAGCACATCTTGCAGGGATGCAAGGTTGCAGTGACACAGGGGTGATATAGGTGGCAGCATAACCTAGAGATGAGGAAGTTCGTCGAGCTATTAGATAGGTGCAGGGTGGTGACAAATAATGCTTCAGAACTCCCTCGGCCAGACATTGTAGTCATAGTCAGTGCTGACCACTGGGAAAGAATAGGATTTGATGGAGAACTTGGATAGGCAGCTAGTTTTTCCATTAGAAATCACTCAAACACTATTAAGACTAGAAGCTGTAATGTGGTCTACAGCAGACAGGAAGGTCCTCATCATCGAACTTACTATCCCCTGGGAGCAGGGGCTACCAGTAGCACATGAGTACAAGCGCCTCAAGTACTCTTAGTTGGAAGCAGAGTGCAAAAAGGCAGGCTGGGCGACTTCCATCTATCCAGTAGAGGTCAGAGGCAGTGGTTTCATGGATAAATCTGGCTCCTGTGGGCTATGGGTATGACTGGTACCAACTTACAGAAGGCCATTAAAGAGCTAGTATAAGAGGTGGAGAAGGCTATCTACTGGTTGTGGCTGTGAAGGAAACATAGATTTTGGGGTTTAACTCCACAGTAAGGCCAGCTGTAGGGAGTGATGGGGAGACATACCCATTTGGCCACTCCCCCCACCCCCATCCCCACTGAGAGATGTAATGTGTAGGGGGGTGAAACATAAGTGAACAGTGGTACCAGCTGACGACCCTGCAGCTGACCTAATGGGCACTGGTGGAGGTGCATCAGGCAAATGCCGAGCAGGAATAACATCATCATAAGAAATTGATCAATACTAAAGTAATACAGGTCCAGCTGATCTTTCATTTTAGAGTTTAGTGTTTATCAGCAAATTTTACCAAATTTTACCATTTTATTCACAGCAAATTAACTGCATTTGCATTCGTCGATTTACTTACTTACTCAGCTGGTTTAAGAGAACTTTTTTCCCCAGTGTCCCATAATGCTTTGCAAGGCCAGTGCAACATCCCCCAGAGCTGTAACAGCTAATATTGGATGGTACTGCCACACCGGCTATATAATGCTGATCATTTGCATTAAAGACTATGCAGGACTTAGTGGTAGAACAGATAAGTAAATAATGCAGGTTCTCAAAATTTTATTTTTATGAAATGTATACAGCATAAATAATGAGTTATCTCTGCTTGTCACCAAATGTGCAGGTCAATCTTCAAGTTCCACATCAGTATTAGAGAAGGATGGCACAAACCACTGTCCTGCCCTTATGATCTGCAGCTGCAGGGACTCTATTAGATGCTGACTTTGAACAAGAACATTTAAGCCAAGGCGAAACAATAATATAACAAACAAATATCATACAGATTGAGTGAACCGGTTACAATACTGTTTTATTGAAACACAAGTTATGAGTCCTGCATGCTAGCATGTCATCCACCAGCTCTTGCAGGTCATGTAAAAAGCTATTTTCTACTCAACACCTTTCTTCCGTTTTTCTTGGTATTTTATTAAAGTTATATTTTTATGTCTAAATAAAGTTGATTTTATTTTTATAGCATTGAATGTTACCCTATGCATTTTCTCATGTGATCACACAGTTAAAAGAAAAAGTCTTTAAGTGTGTGGAGCAAATAGTGTTTTTCGGTGGGCCAGGAAAATGCGGTGCGGGTTTCTTCAGAGAAGTAAGAAGTATAGTATATACATTTACATTTATTTGCTTAGCATATGCTTTTATCCAAGCGACTTACAAAAGAGGTCAACATAAACGAGTAACAATATACATGGGAGTAAGATTTTTACAATGAACTGCATCCTTGAAGAGGCTCATGGCCATGTTATCATGACCATCAGAAGCTAACAAAAGAGACAGACATACGGGGAATGTTTGTTGTATGTTTGGAGTAATTGCTACTTATTAAAAAAGAACTGGTTGATTGATTTTTTGTTCCTATTACAAGGGTTGACTTCCTGTCCACGATAGAACACTGGGTTACGTCTTTTACACATTTGGCTACTATATAGCAGGGGTGAGAGAAGAATTGTCAGTGATAATAAGCAGCCGACATGAATTATTCATTAACACTTCTACGAGTGTAAATCCTGGAGTTTTACTGAATCTTGTTTGCTGGAGAGAGGTAATGTTTACTGATGACATTTCATTCAATGTAAAATATAGAAATTATGAGAGTTTCAGCTGTCCTTAATATCACATCCCAGACATACATAATAATTTTAATCAAAAAGTCCTCAATTATACTTAACCCCTTAGCAGCAAGATAACTATTAAATACTCCAATATTACAGAATTATTTTTATGTGTTTTTTAGTTTTGTAAATGAGCTGCATTCTTTAATCTTATGCTCTTCATATGCCTGTTGTTTGCTAACCGTCATAACATTTCTAAAATATGCCTGCCACAAAACTTGAGTGAGATATATTTGTTTTGTTTTTAAATATACATTGCAGAAAATGAAAATGCTTTAGATGTTTGCTGTTTAATTTCAGTTCTCTTCTTGTACTTTCATATCATATTTGCTACCAATCTGTAAATCACTAGTCAGTTGTTGTTGACAAGGAGGGAGTGGCTACCATAACATCTGATTCTATAAATTCAGACCTGATATGTTCAACATCAAAAAGAAGACAGGGCTGTGTTTATGTGAAATGTAAAAGGCGTTGAATTCAATGGAATACAGTTTAAAACACTTGACCTAAGAAGCTGAATTATATCACTTGAAATGCAAGCTAATCCTGTTTATGGTAACTCATCTGGTAATTCATCCTATCCTAAAAGAAGTCAGCCTGCTGCAGTTTATGTTCTTTTGTATTTCTTCTCGGCATCTCTGGTGATTCTCACTGTGTGTGGAAATCTGCTGGTTATAATCTCAATTTCACATTTCAGGCAACTTCACACACCAACCAACATACTTGTTCTGTCCTTGGCAGTTGCAGATTTTTTAATAGGTATATTTGGAATTCCTTTTGCTATGATTAAAACTATTGAAAACTGCTGGTATTTTGGTGACATTTTTTGCTTAGTATATAATTTAATAACATTTATCTCAACTTCTGTTTCTATTAGCAATTTGGTCTTTATAGCTGTAGATCGCTATGTTGCTATTTGTGATCCACTGCAGTACACTTCCACAATTACTGTTTCTTTTGCTGGATGCTTCACTGCAGTTGGCTGGGTCTTCTCGTTAGTTTACACTGTAATAATCATTAGTATTAATGGCATTGACAGCAGTGAGGGGCAGGATGGTTGTCCACATGACTGTTTTGTTACTCTAAGTGAAGTATTTGTCATTGTGGATCTAATAATTACATTTATCTTGCCCTGTTCTGCAATGATAATTCTTTATTTAAAAGTATTTATTGTTGCAGAAAAGCATGCAAAAATAATAAGTAATACTATACAAGATTACAAACAAGGCAAGAAAAATATATCAAAAAAGTCTGAAAGAAAGGCAGCGAAAACATTAGGCATTGTAATGGGAGTCTTTTTACTTTGCTGGGTGCCATACTACCTCTGTGGCCTAATCGATTCATATTTAAATTTTAATGCTCCACCAATAGTAAAAAATATTTTTATTTGGCTAGCTTACTTCAATTCATCTGTGAATCCAATCATTTATGCTTTGTTTTATCCCTGGTTTCAAAAATCAGCCAAACTCATAATAACACTGAAGATCTTATCTCCTGAATCCTCTTTAGTCAGCTTATTTTCAGATAGTCACTAAATCCAGCTTACTGCTCTCTTTTGTACTGAGGACGGTAAAATGACAAGCATACTTCCAGCAAAAAAATACATACATAGACTCTTAAACAAATAAAGCACGGACTGTTAAATATCAATGGATTGACAGTAAAATAGATTGCACATTTAATGTTTCAAAACAAAAACTTTAATCAAAATACCACAATTATGTTTTTGTGATAACCTGGCACCACATCTTTGCCTGGTTCCTAACTTGGCCCAGGTGTAGTTGGGCTATTGATCTCCATGATGACTAATTAGAATAACAGGTTTTGAGAATATTGTGCTAATCTATCTTAAAAATTTGTTTTGTGGCTATTAAAAGTTTCATACTATATAACATTAATATCACTGAAAAAAAATACTACAGATATTGCAAAATGGTTCTACATTTAACGCATAAATACATTATTCATTCCTACTTGTTGAATATATTTAGTAAACTGATAATTTTGCAAAAATAAAATTTTAAAATGGGGAATTACATTCTAATTTTACTTAAAGCAAAAACAAAGTTTGTTACAGTTGACAGTAGTTATTTTCACCCATATATTTTAACTTCATACACAAAAATCTTTACATGCTTCATAAATAAACATTAAAATCTCAAATGGGGAATCAAGACAAACCTCTCATATGCTGCATAGAAACACAGTGTCTGTTAAACTATTACTATTATAATATCATAAAGTTCAGAGCTGTCTAACATTTTTAATTAGGTTATGTTATACATACAAATAAATCACTCTTCGTTCTCCTGACTGGCAGTCTTCTTGTAATGTATTAATTTTTTCTGTTTACTTTATATAACTTATAGTAATTGCAGTAACACTTTTGTGTTCAGATATATTAGTTTTTTATTGTTTATATATTTAAAATCTTGATCTAATTTCAAATGCCATAAATACAACTAAGATTGATAAGAAATTATTTATATTATTGGGTTGAGTATTGTGTTATATAATCTTTTAATCTTGTAACCTTTTCAATTTATTAACTGAACATTTAGAGTTAATTCAAGATTCCTATTACTGACATAATAATTTAAATAAAGTGAAAAGGTTCAGTTTAATGTTTTGCAAAAAAAAACCACTTTTTATTAGTGGTCAACAAAACACAATGTTTCATATAAAAAATCTATTTTTCAAGAAAGACACTGAAAGAGAAAATAATATCCTCAATTGTTTGGTGACTTGATGCTTCAACTGCCAATTTAACACTGCTACATTATATAGCTGAATTGGTGAATTTCCCCTTGGGATTAATAAAGTATCTATCTATCTATCTATCTATCTATCTATCTATCTATCTATCTATCTATCTATCTATCTATCTATCTATCTATCTATCTATCTATCTATCTATCTATCTATCTATCTATCAATCTAACATACTCTTCATAATAAAATCCATGTTTTATGTTTAAACCAAGCAAGTGTATGTAAGTGTATTTGGTGTATGTTATAGAGTCCTGTACATATTAAAAGGTTTAAAGAGTTAATTTGTAAAACCATAACTATAACATATTCATTATTTATCTATCTCTATTTGTTTATTTTTTTGTGAACAAAGGAAATGTGTTTAATGTGAGTTCAAGAAATATTATAATAGAAAAGTGCCTTTTAATCTTAGTCATAAACTGTTGCCGTCTGACAGCAAATTTGGAGCAGCTGGAATTCAGTTATAATGCAACAAGGAAGTCTAAAAAGAAAAAAGGAGATGACAAAGAAGAATTAGAGCTGAAATTAAATACAAAATCTGTAAAATCTGTCCAGTAAATGCTGTTCTAACCAGTTGTATTCCACCTATAAAATAATTACATTTACTTTCTGTGTGGTATTTTTTTATTTCTTTACTGATAGTTTTTATCGGCAGCTATTGTGCCATATTTAATTTTGAGATTCTTTTTCTCTGTTGTCTATTTAGTTCTTTGTAATATTAAAACATAAAAATTGGTTCATTATTCATTAAAGAATAAGCACATTTGTGACGTTAGTTGGTACAGTTAAAAATAAATTAAACTTGTAAAATATTCGGCTTATATAATTATGCCAAGAACAACTCAGTTTTCTTCAGGGACTCCTTTTTTCCTTCTAAAGTCCAGAAAATCATGACCTTTACTGTAGAGGCTGTAGGTAACACTCTTCATGCAGTTCCAAAATGCTGACCTGCAATCTATCCAAAAGCATTGCAGCTTTTGATCAAGAAGAAAAAAAGTGACTGTAGCCTCTGTAGGTCAGTGGCTGCGTGCTCTGAGTTGGGGTAATCCCATAATAATCTGGTTTTAGTATGTATTTACAGTAACAAGATTGACTATGGGGATTAGTGCTGTTGCAGTGTCCCTCAGAGCTGCCATCTAGCAGTGGATAAAGTCTAAGGCTAAGAGCAGTAACAGTAGGCATCTTACTGCAGAAGAAGGGGTATAAAAATGCGTACTAACTTACACCACCTCATGAGCAGATTTAACACGTTTACAAAATATTCCAAATTACAGTAAATGCGCACACACTAGATAGACTGTTATGGACATGAAAAAGAACAAATATGCCAGTACAAAATATCGAAACAATATTGCATATTTATATTTGGACTGAAGCATAGTGATACTGAATCAAATATATTAAACTCAATACCACAGAAAAAGAAAAGTGATGCATAGAAATATTTATATTGCATAATATTAGAAATAGAAAAATATTGATCAATGTACATTTAATCTTCACTAAAAAGATACAAAGTTTGTATCTCTGATTAAGAAATCATTTGGCTTCCAGTTCGGATAGCGCGCATTAAAAGATGTTGCTAGTTTCCTCCATGTTATATTCCTTCAGAGAATCGTTCAGGTATCTTTATGAGTTTACTCCAGATCTGATATGAGATATTCTCACAATATATAATACATAGTGTCTGTGTTCTACTGTGATGTGCTGCGATGAGGCGTTCTTTACAAATATTGTACTTTCTCTCAGGTAATTAAAAATCTTTGGTGACTCTTGGATCAATTTGGTTATTAGGGAAAGCTTAGTACATAATGAATGACAAGTATTACCTGTTCTATATTATCTACGTAAGTGAGAATGTTACCAGATTAAAGACCACCCCCAAACCCAGGCTCAAGGGTGTCCCATGCATATATTTACACGCTATGAACATCACATAAAAAAATAAAATGAGCTATGAGGTGGTCTCCCTCAGAGATTTATGTTAGGGGTTACTCATACATTAGATCAAGGCTGCCAATGTAATTAATGGACGAGTAACTGCGTCCTTTTATTTTGTGGGAGAGTGTGAAATACAGCTGAAACAGAAGAATGCTGGTGCTATTGAGAAGACAGGGAAATTAGAAATTGTGTGACTATAATAGCTGTAACATAGATGCTTTTAGGTAGGAGTGTAATTTCTAGTACATAATCTACTGACCAGTCGGTGACAGTAGCTGCAGTCTGAATTAATTCTGACCTTCTAGTCTGGATTTAAGGGGTAAAGTATTATTTCAACAGTGGTGATATCAACATCCTAAAATCCTGTTGCCCCTATGCTCAAATAATATTGCTTTCTGCTCAATGCAGTAACAAGCAAAATATAAATAAACGTAATCTTACAATCACTACAGGCTCTCCTAATAATATGACAGGATCAACCAATAGCACCTATTTAATGTAAGAAAGATAAAATATTATTTCTTGACTATGGTGACGTGGTGAAGGGGATTGGGAATTCAGTTTAAAACCTGCATAACTTTTTTCTCACGTATACCAGGGTGCACACCCAAGTCACCATGATGGTAGAATATCATCTACCCATGAACTGTAGAGAGACAATGTTTCATATACAATTCTACTGACATTTATTTTTCAATGTCATTATTTTCTATATACTTTCCATAGATTTCACTGCCTTTTAAGTTTTCATGAAGACATACTACTCCTCTATGCTCTGTCCCTTTAAATTTAAAGGACTGTGCAGCTGCCGGTTGTTAATTGACAGAGGGTGAGACATTAATATCCAGTGCCACCGTTAACGGGCAATCAGACCTTCAGGTGAGCAAACAAGGCTAGCAGAGTATTAGTTAAACTTGGTGCTGATCTTGTTCCACTCTTCACTGCAACATCACTTAGACATGAGGATCATCCCCTCTTAGTACTGTACTAAGTAGTCTGGTCATGATCTGCTGCTAGCACTGCACTATCTCGGGGACAATGACACCTATTGCTCTCCACTTATCAAAAAGTGTCCATTCACAACAATTCCACACATCCAAGACCACTAACTATGAAAGTTCTTCAATACACTCTATGCCAAACAGCATATTTATTTCTTTTGTGACTACTCTCTTCATATAGAAAAAACATGCAAAGCCATGGCACCAATAATAAAAAGGATTGCCGTTTTTTTTATGCTCCTGCTCATCTCAAGCTTTCATGTTGGTTTGAAAAACCTGAAATTGGTAAGCATTTCCTTTTTAATAGTATATTTTTTTCTACGTATATTTAATTAAGACTTGTGTTGCACTATCAATGAGTTCTACATTCATTTACTGCCTTTTCTCTCTTTCTCCTGATGTATCATTCCTACATTTCTAATGTATCAACCTTTAGATGTTTTGTGCATGCTTTTCATATGTTTGCTTTTCATACACATGCAGTACACTCTAAAAAGAGAAAAAGGGCTCTTTTTGATTTAAGGTAATTTTAGTAGTTGTAAAGAACTATATTAATATGTTTGTTCACCTAACGTAATTTTTTTGCCTTACTTCAAATTGAAAAACCTTGCTGTCGCTTAATGTAACTTCTTCTATTTAGTCTAAAGCAAAAAATCGCTTTGAGACCTTGCCGGCTCTGACCCCTGTGATGTCACGTCCGGGCTCGCACCAATGGCAGAAGACCTACATGAGCCCAACCCTTTTGACTTCACTTCCTGTCTCCCCCTTTAAAAGCCTCCACCTTTTCCCTGTTCCCTCAGTTCTGTTTGGACTCGGTTTTGTGCACATCAGTGCTGCATTATTTTGAAAAGCAACTTTGCAGCCAGGAAACCAAATTATATGGGTGGCTGCCCCAAACCTTTATATGACTCTGTCTCGGGTTTGTGACTATATATATATAAAATATATATATATACATTTTATGTATACTATATAATGTTATGTAATGTTCAAAATATAAGGTGTATTTAATATATGTATATATAATTATTTCAAATAGATATTTTATGTATAATTTATAAACATTTTTTGTGAATAGCTTATAAAATATATTGTGTATTTAATATGTATATATATTTATTTTTTGTGAAATGTTTGTTCTGAATATTTACAGAAAAAACATGTTCAAGGAATGACCAAAAAATTGATTTTTGTGTTGCAATAATTCAGTAATAAATCTAAAAGAGTTTTGCTATAGCTGGTTCAGTAACATTCACCACCATTAGATCAGTTTAAAAACATGTTTCATGTTTGAAGGCACTGTACAAAATGTAGCACTAATTAAAATAAATTTGCTTCCATTGTTTAAAGCAAAACATTGTTGTGGTTTGTTTTATTAAAAACAATTTCACCCTAACAAACAGTGAATTCAACACCATATAAAGAACGTATTTAGTTGAGTCCAATTAAGTTTTTAAGTTGGCATTACAGTGAATACAATAATGGACAAAATTTTAATTTGAGTTCATCCATCCATTATCCAACCCGCTATATCCTAACTACAGGGTGACGGGGGTCTGCTGGAGCCAATCCCAGCTAAAACAGGGCACAAGACAGGAAACAAACCCCGGGCAGGGTGCCAGCCCACCGCAGTTAATTTGAGTTTTTAAAGAAATTTGGTTTGAGCTAAATACATTTTTTTGCTTTTATTCAAGTTTTTGAAAAGGTTAAAACAAACTCAAATGAATTAAGTTTACTCAAATACTTTTTGAAATTTGAAAGAAATCAATTAAATTGCTTGTTACCTTGTGAAGTAATTTATTTAGGTTGATCCAACAAAACATTTTTTACAGTGTTAGTTTTTATTCTACCATTAACATATCAATATATTTACATCCAATGGTTTGGCCCTTTACTTAATACAGCATAAACAGTCTGTTTGTGTTAAGATTTATTCATTACATTTTCATTTTGTTTATTACATCACTTGATTTCAAACAGATCAACAAGCTCATCTAGTTTGTGTTCTTGCCCTTCTTGACTCAATCATCAACATTCCTAAATTGCTCAATCTCTCATTTGTCATAGTATGCCTAAGACAGGTCTTCACCTGTTTTAGTGTTGAAAAACTCCATTCACAAGAAGCAGTACCTGCTGGGATTGACACTGCTCTTTTGCAGAGATGAAGGAGATAAAAAATAAACTTCTTTATGAAGATTGGTAAATAATGTCTGCCCTGTAGTGCTAGAGGGTTTATGCAACTCATGTAGTTCAGGTTCCAGGTCTTCAATTTTTTATCATATTTTCTAGCATACAAAAACAGCCTCCTCTTTGAGAAATGCACTACTTTTGTGGTTTAAGATTTGGATGTCATTCATTATGTTACAGGTTTTGCCATAGAATAATCTACTAATCTCAGCAAGTATCTTATCATGATGGGGATAAAAATGGCCACACAAAAGCTAACTTTGTCTAGTAGGGAATCTGACCATTTCTGACCTACAGTAGTGAGTGCAGTATAGTTTCCACTAATTTGAGAGCTTAGCGTTTTTGTCTTTTTGCAGCTGGCTCTATTATGATATTACATTGCTCAGCCATTTTTAAAAGCTGCAACTTGTTGATGAAGAACCATTGAAAATCAGATTCAGCAACTCCTTGCCAGACAGACACACCTGAGGGATCTGAAAACCTATTTCTCTAAAATTATAAATCATAATGCTAGTAATCCAAGGGTTTTATTTTCAACTATTGATATTCTTTTAAACCCAACTCACTCAGTGGAATACATCCTTAAAACTAGTGGTCAGACTTGTGAAGCTTTTGCCAAATATTTTAAACACAAAGTAAATTGTATTAGAAATAACATAGTACAACCCCTCAAAGTTGTTCTAATTGAATCCCAGCATGCTCTTTTAAGTGAGTTAAATGATTTCAGTGGAATAGATCAACCCAATCAACTGTCCTTGGCCCACTGCTTTTTTAAAGTAGTCTCTGATGTCCTTATTAATAATGTACTTGAAACAGTGAACTCATCATTAGATACAGGAGTGTTCCCTGACTGTTTAAAGACTACAGTTGTTAAATCCCTACTTAAGAAATGTAATTTTGTCTCATCTGTCCTCTATCTAAATTGGTTTCAGTCTTACTTAACTGGTTGAAAGTTCTTTGTTAGTTGTGGTGATCATACCTCAGAGATACATGATACTGTATATGGTGTACTACACGGATCTATTCTGGGTCCGCTGCTATTTTCAATCTACATGCTTCCAATAGGTCAGATTGTCTCAAAGCACAGGGTGAGGTACCACAGCTCTGCAGACGACACACAGGTTTATTTATTTATAGTGCCTGACGACCCTGATGCTCTTGGTTCTCTGACCCAAAATCAGTGTCTTCTCATAGGTGAGTTCTTCTGTCCATCAGATTTGTCACTCCTTGAATTATAGGCTTTTGTTCCTGCTTGAATCCATTTTGTACCTTCTGGCTCAAGAAATCTACAGAATGGCCTCTGGAGAGATGTCAGTGCAACCCTGATATACACTTTTATTATCAGATGAAGTATAGGCTGGTACTGGTACAAAGTACAAATAGTTCAGTCACTTACTTAGAAATGCAATTGGGGTGTTTTGTGCAGCTGGATGTCTTAAATCTGCTGCTTTAACAGACCTAGTGTGCTGCTAAAACCTAGCAGAATGGGCAATACTAACTTTTTTCTACATCATGTTTAATAAATTTTGATTACTAACAGTCCACAGTTCTGTTCATCCATTCAAAACAAGTGTCAGTGGGTCTACAGTAAAAGATAAATCTAGAAATATTTAGTCTTACACAATGCCAGTCACATTTTCTAAACTATTTGCTGAATGATTGATATTGTGTTTATGTGTGCCAATAGTCTGAATATTGCAAAACCAACCAGATGCCCCTTCTTTTACTGTATACTTAGAACGACTTCCAATACCATGAGTATTTACTTGTGATGGATATTCTTCTCAGTTGAGTGGAGGCCGTATAAATGGCCAAAGCAGATACAACTATAGTGGTGGAGATGTTAGAGGATTTGTGTAGAAGATTATATATAGAAGACAAAATAATAGGAACTTGTTCATTGTACTTCCTACTTCCCATCATTAAAAAGAAAACAACCAAGATATAAAAAGAAACAGGACTAAAATGATCATTTGTGGTACTGCTAGTGTTAATATTAATAAAGAGTACCCCCAATAAAATAGACCTAGCACCTCATGAGACAGTAATAGGAGGACAAAAACAACATTTTTTTATATGTCACTTTTAAACAAAGAATGTAGTGCTTTACAAGATGTGAACAAGAGAGTTGCAAGAAAAGAAAAAAAAAATTAGGCAAGAATATTTATAAGTAATACAATAGCCAGCATCTTCACTTCTTTTATGGGACTACTAAGTACTTTCAGCAATTACAAATAAAATGTTGCAATACACACTAATAATGAGCAAACCATTTAAGTCATTATATCAGCATGTTAAAGCTGCTCTTCCTAGCCCAACAGAGATAATAGGACATGAATTTGAACCCTGCAATTAGTTACCTACTAAAGGTCTTAAAGCAAAAGAATTGCCTGACCACAAGGAGAAACAAACCTTACAAGGTACTCCTAACTACTACCACAGCTCTGAAAACTGAAAGTAGACCAAACTGGTTTCATGCATCTCACTGCTTAGGGACTACATTTACAGAGGGGGATCAATCCACAAATAGTCCATTTATTGCAGTGCACTCAAGTTCCAGTTACAGGGATTAAAGGTCCCTAACATAAACAAGACAACTAAAAGTTCAAGGTGTTATGTCCTGTGTGTAACCACTGACACCACAAAAGTGAAAACAAACAAGCCTGTCATAAAACAATGTTTTCAATCTTCATATGTCCCAAATCATAGAAGTCATCCACCCACATCAGAACAATAATTTAAGATATTGAAATCATTTACTTTGGGGTATTGGATACTAAGGACTGACTATCGTATCATATGAAATCTCCTAGTGTACAGAAAATTTGCCACAACCAACATCTATTTTTCTACAGAAGGGTCTTTCAAAGAGGATTTAAACTGTGAAATAATAGGTATTATAAAAGGAAAAGTAATGGCAAACAAAACCAGTTATTTGAACAGCTGAAATAAGCAACATGTATTTATAATTTTTTATTTGTTACTATTGATTTAATTAATGGAAATAGTGAGTGGCACAAATGGGCATAATTTAGTAACAAATAGTTTAGAAAATGTTATTAGTATAATGACATGGTCAGCACCTAGTGCAAAAACAATGTATAAGAGTAAATGTTTTTACAATTACCAGATTCTATACTCCCATTTATTCTTGGTGTGAGTGGACAACAATATTAACTTTAGGGATAAATGGTTGTTAGTAATGTGGACTGTGCCCACTACACACCTCCACCTGTTAATCAAAGTTTAACAAATATGACAAGAACTACATTTAGTACTATACTAATGACTTTCACCAATTCAGCACATACAACATCCTCCAAGGAAGACTCTTCATTTAATGTTAGTATTTTAAGATACTCGAAGAATAAAGCTAAAGTCAGTCCAATCAGACCATTCCTGGTAGTTAATTTTAATATTTCAGGATATGGTTTTTTAAGATAAAGACAATGGAGTTAAGGGAAATTTGTTAACTAAAGGGAATGATTCGAAGTTTATGGGATGGTATATAACAGTGTTTTTGGAATAGAGACATACAGGAGTAAAGTAGTTAAATTAATTAGTATAGACAGAGATGTAGTTTAAACTGACAGCTGTCACTGGAAATAAAAACAGATAAGTAAATTATGGTTTCTTGGGTCAAAGTAATATAGAAAATGGCCAAAGTAAAAATTGAGAACAACAGAGATAGAGTGTCTAATGCAAAACATGGCTGCAAGTCTGCAGTCTGTGATGTGTAACTGGAAAACTCAAATACATTTATCTGCTTTTGCACATAAATTGAAGATTGAATATGAGATGACAGTGTATACAGTTTAGGTGGAATGGCATTCTTAAATTACCCCTATTGTGTGTGCATATGGTATGTGTGTGTTCACTGTGCGATAAACTGGAGACTTGTCCAGGGATTGTACCTGCCTTGTACTCTGTGCTGGCAATGAATAGGCTCCAGCTTCCCCATTATCCAGATCAGAATAAAGGGGGATTAAAAAAATGTGCTGAAAGTGCAAATTTTCCTGGACATGAAACACTACTTGAATTTGAACCAAAGTGCAACATGTAATTAAAAAAAATTGAACTCAGGCTCTAGCTTTTAAACGTAAAAGTTCAGGTTTTAAATTTGCACACAAATTATATTGTGCATATATTTGGAAAATTAGAACAAAATTGCGTAAGAAAATAAAGTTGAGGGTTGTTAGAAACTATTTAAAAAATAAGTGCAATTATTGAGTGAAGCTTACTGTTTATTCTGGACAACATCTGCTAAGGCTGTGCCCCATTGGCCCTAAATGCAGAATCTGCACAGATTACAAAGCTTGTGAAATATGTGCATTCACAAAATCTTTGAGATATATATGTCTTATATTATATACAAATTGGAAAAAAAAATGAAACTGCCCCCAATACTGACAAATTTCTGTTGCCTGCTTCAGAAAAAATGCTTTCATACTGATAATTTACACCATTTTCTAGAAGCCTAATTTGTGAATCACTATTTTCTTGTTGTTAAAGAGGAGGGAGTGGCTACCATAACACCTGCTTTATATAAATTTGTTGCTGATATTCTCAGAAGAACAGCATCAGACAGAACTGTGTGTGTGTGAAATGAAAAAGATGTTGAATTTAATGCAATACAATTGAAAGGAGCTAAGGAGAAGAATTATACTACTGATGATGCAAGCTAATCCTGTTTATAGTAACTCATCTGGCAATTCATCCTTCCCTAAACGAAGTCAGCCTGCTGCTGTGTATGTTCTCCTGTATTTTTTTTCAGCTTTTCTGGTGATCTTGACTGTGTGTGGAAACCTTCTGGTCATAATCTCAATTTCACATTTCAGACAGCTTCACACACCAACCAACATACTCATTCTATCCTTGGCTGTTGCAGATCTTTTATTAGGTATATTTGGAATTCCATTTGCTATGATTAAAATTATTGAAAACTGTTGGTATTTTGGTGAAATCGTTTGCTTAGTGTACAATTTAATAGCATATTTTCTAACTTCTGTTTCTATTAGCAATTTGGTCTTTATAGCTGTCGATCGCTATATTGCTCTTTGTGATCCATTGCGGTACACTTCCATAATAACTGTGTATTTTGTTAGTTTCTTTATTGCACTTGGCTGGGCTTTCTCATTAGCTTACACTATAATAATCATTAGTATGAGTGGGGTTGACAGTAGTGAGGGACAGGATGGTTGTCCACATGACTGTTTTGTTATTCTCAGTGAGACCTGTATCATGGTTGATCTTATAATCACATTTATATTGCCTTTCTCTGCAATGATAATTCTGTATTTTAAAGTATTTACTGTGGCAAAAAAGCATGCAAATTTAATAAATTCTACCGTACAGAACTGCAAAGGAGGGAATAATAATATTTCAAAAACGTCTGAAAGAAAAGCTGCAAAAAAATTAGGGATTGTAATAGGAATCTTTTTGCTTTGTTGGATACCTTACTACCTCTGTGGTATAACTGATTCATACTTACATGTTACTGCTCCACCTTTAGCAAAAAACATTTTTATTTCACTAGCTTACATCAATTCCTCTATTAATCCAATTATTTATGCTTTGATTTATCCCTGGTTTCAAAAATCAGTCAGTCTAATAATAACACTAAAGATCTTGTCTCCTGAATCCTCTTTAACCAGTTTGTTTAAAGTTAGTTAGTTAGTAAATCCTGCTTATTGCTCTTGTTACATTTCTGGTGGTAAAATAATAAACCTGATATTGTAAATGACAAACCATGACTAAACAAATCAGCTCAGAGAGTTAAACATTAATGAATTAATTTTTTTAATAATCCTTTAAGCTAAAATATCCTAAATATGGCCCTGAGATGGACTGGTGCCTCATCTATGGGTGGTTCAGAGATTTAGAATATTATGGCATTGTATACTAAACCTTTACATTTTTAATCTCTTAAAAGTTAAATAATATTGTATCACTATAAAATAATATTAAACATTTTGCTAAATAATATGTTAAAAGCATAAGTAAATTGTTCACGTGTAATATATTAGCTATATTTAGTAAACTGAAATTTTAAAACAAGAAGTTGCCTTCAGCACTTTGTTTAAAAAATAAGACATAAACAAAGTAGGTAATATTATAAATTGTGTTGAAGGTGACCTTTGTGCAAAAATGCTGACATGTTCCTAAAATAAGCTTTAAAAAATGACTATCATGTCACCTGCTGCTTAGAGATACAGTGCCTATAAAATGTATTCAACACGTTGGAGTTTTTCACATGTTATTGTTGTGCTACATTGAACTACATTGGGTTTAAATTGTCTTTTTTGACTTTGATCAACAGAAAAATTACTCTTTAATGTGAAAGTGGAAGTGTATCTCTTTAAAGTGGTCTAAATTTATTACAAATATAAAATAAACAAAATTGGTCATATAAGTATCCAAATCCTTTAATATGACACACCTAAATCCTCAGTGGTATAGCGAATTGACTTTAGAAGTCACAGAGTCAGTTAAACAGAACTGACTTGTCTGTAGTTGAGTTTCCTATTGACTATAGTATAAATGCACCTGTAGCTAGAGAGGCCAGCTTGTGGTGAATCAACAGCATGGCTTAACATACACAATGAGGACAAAGCAACATACCAAGTAACTCCATGAAAAAATGATAGATAAAGTACAAGTCAGGTAATGGATACAGGAAAATCCAAGTCACTGAATATCTCTTGGAGAATAGTTAAATCATTAAGACATGGAAGGAGTATGGCACAGTTGTAAATCTGACTACAGCAGACCATTCACCAAATCTGAATGATAATACTAGAAGATTAGTGAGTAAGGCCACCAAGAGACCCATGACAACTTTAGAGTTACAAGCTACTGTGGATCAGATTGTAGAGATTGATTGGAGTTGCCTGGGTGCTTCACGTGTCACATGTTTATGGGATAGGGGCAAAGAGAAAGTCACTTTTAAAAAATTGCACATGACAATCTGTGTAGAACTGGCCAGAATGCATTTGGAGAATGTGAAGTCAGCTGGTAGAAGGTTCTATGGTTTGATGAAAACAACAATGAGCTTTTTGGCCATCAGAATAAATTCCATGTTTGATGTAAATCAAACACTGTATATTATCAAAAACATATCACCATGAAGAATTGCATTGGAAGCATCATGTCCTGGAAGACTTTTGACTGTAGAGGGTAAAATGAATAGGGTAAAATGCAGGAAAATAGACCATATGTTTTGGGAATGTACCAAATTAACATTATTTTGGACACAAATCTTTAAATATTTATCAGACAGCCTTGGTGTCACAATGACTCCTAACCAATTAACAGATATATTTGATGTATTCCTAGAAGGACCTAAAGTGAAGAGGAACAAATAGATTTTAATAACCTATGCTACACTACTATTATATAGGCTTATCTTCTTTAAATGGAAGAACCCCAATCCATCTTTTATAACTCAGTGGGACTTAATTAAAATTAATATGAGTAAGCATTTATTTAAGAAGGAAAACGATTTTCTTTCTGCTTTTGGCTCTCCTCTCTTTCTTTTTCTTTTGGGTGGGGGTTGAATTCCATTTTGTTAGGTTTTGTTTTTTCTCTGTTTCCTTTTTTATTTTTCTGGTGTTGTTTCTAGATTGATTTCGAAGTAATTTGTTGTATAAGTTCTCCAAATTGTATCTGTTTGATTGTATATGCTACTATCTTGAAATAAAAAAAAAAATAAAACTAAAGTGACAACTTATTAACAGGTTTCTGCCATTTGATTACAGAAAGCAGACTCTTTTCTGGTTAGTTGGTTGAAACCTACTTTCATTCAGTGCTGCTGGGATATTTACTGGCTTTTTGTGACCCTAAACTTGGTGCATTTAATTTATCCCTCAGCATATGCATACCTATAATTTTTGTTCAGTTCATTTTACTTGATTACAAGCTACGTATGTGCTTAATTTCTACATCACTAGCTGTCACTGTATAGCCAGAGCACATGCACAATATTACTGACCAAGCAGGCAACAGCTCTGCAAAAAAAAGGCAATACTTCTGCAAACTAACACAAGAATTAATATTATTATTTTTGGAGTCGTGAAAATAACCTTCCATAGTAATGTAGTAATGCATATTTTTCAAATAACAGATATTTTTATTTCAATAAAAAAGTATTGCATTAACTGTTATTTTTAATGTGTTGTCCCCAACACTGAAGCTATATTTTTAATTTTTAAAAATGTGCATGTAATAGTGATTTAAAGGATGTTCATGTAGTACCACCCAGTCTTTTTAAGTCAGCAATCAAGCTGCATCAACTACAATGCCTTTATCAAAGAATAACACAAAGAAACACACAATGAACCTTGATAAATGTAAAGATAATTGTAATTTTTTTTAAAAAGCACAGTCACATCACTCTAATTACAGTACAGACACTATAGATACAGTACATTAAAGCACAAAATGTCAGGCAAACAAAACACAGAAAATAACATTCAATGGAGACAGAATATAGCATAAAGTTACAACATAAAGACAAATATTATTTATGGTTCATTTAATCATGCAAGATTAGCTTACACATCTTTTGGATGTGGTTAGCTCTGCTGCCTCATTTTTCCAGATTCCTGGATTTTAAACTTCACTCTCACGTACGTATACAGAAGAAGCCAGTTTAAAGTTACCAGTCTGGTTATGTCTTTGAATAGTGTAGTAAACAGTAGAAATCTTATTGACAAAATATGCAAATTCTATAGAGAAGGTGCCTGTGCAAGTGTGGATTAGAACCCTGAAATCTGGAAAAATGAGGCAGCAGAGCTAAACACATCAAAAGATGTGCAAGTTAGATTGATTAGTGGCTCTAAATTGGTTCAGGATGAGTGTGAATGCCAGAGTTGGGTACTGTCCTTCATACAGTGTTATACAGACATTCAAATTCTGCAAATCACATTAGCCCACGCTAACATGAATGTATTTGAAAATGTGTTTTTCATTTTGAAAGCGTTCCTTCCACTCTAGTATTTTCAGATCATTTTTTAAAACTATTTCAACTACAGTGAAATGTCAAGAACTCAAATTAAATTAAAATGTTGACAGAACATTAAAGGAAAAAAAACCAGACTCTGCAGTGGGCTGGCATCCTGCCTGGGGTTTGTTTCCTGCCTTGCACCCATTGTTGGCTGGGACTGGCTCCAGCAGACCCCCTTGACCCTGTAGTTCGGATATAGTGGGTTGGATAATGGATGGATGGATGAAAAAACAGACTGCTTTGTCTGGACAAAAAAGGTTACGAACAAGTATACTGTCTTCCCCATCTCCCAGCTAATCCTTATTCAAGCAGGAGACTGAGAGATAACTATGATTAAAAGCACTTTTTATAAAGAGAAAGAGATCACAAATTGGGTTGATTGGTGATTCAAATGAGTTCAGGCTGAGCACAACTGAGGACATGCATGTGTCATAACTGGTTTGTACCAAGGACTTTAAGTCAGACCTGACAGCAAGCCACTTAAGACTGACAGTCACCTGTTAGCATAATCCCATATTTATTTTAAAGGTATTTATGTGAGAAATAATGGAATGCTGAGTGGTGCCTTCAGCACTGACCCAATGATTTCAGCTCATTTTATGCTTTAAAGGACTGCTAGCTTAAAGCCACTCAAAGATGGAAAAAAATGCAACTTTGTAGAGTTGACATTTTTATACACACTCCTGCTATTAATAATAAATGTCAGCTCATTCTTTTGGTGATTCATCCCTGATGTATCTTTTACATCATGGCTGATGTAACTTATCCAGTGCCATTGCATAGCCCTCTCTTAGCCACAGCAACCTCTTCTAACTCCTAGCAATGGTGCAAAAACTCAGCAAAATGGCAGTGTTAAGGGCATATAAGCAGGGATTGGGGGCACTGTGTCGTCAGATGTCATCAGCAGGGATATTGCATGCTGCACTGGCAGATGGCACAACTGAGATATTAAGTACTGTGCTGTCATTCAGGGTGTTTGACGCTACAATGCTGGTCTGTGAATTCAATTCCCCTTTGTGATGGTAAGGGGCAGACCAGTCGCAGTGCATTACCACTGCCCGGTGTCCTACCTTTATCCGTGCATTACCTTACAACCAAGCTAGGATAGTACACGGGCCATACCAGCTGCTGGGCAGTTTATTGCAGAGACTCCTTTTTCATTGGGGGTTGTTGTAAAGCCATACCAGGGGCCTCATGTATAAACGGTGCATACGCACAAAAATGTTGCGTACTCCTGTTTCCACACTCAAATCGCGATGTATAAAACCTAAACTTGGCATAAAGCCACGCACATTTTCACGCTAGCTCAAACCCTAGCGTACGCAAGTTCTCTGCTCGGTTTTGCAAACTGGCGGCACCCAGCGTCAAAGCAGTGCTTTTGTCCCAGTGTGGTTTCCCTTTCTTTTTTAGATCCACATCCCTTTATCATATACACTGAAATTAACCACATATTGTTTATTAGTTTAAGACATCTGATTGTAGTTAACCCATTACAATATAATGGTCCATGGAATGGCCAAACTATTCCAAATACTATAGCTGCTTTAGCATTGTTCTTCTCAATGCACCAGAATATTTATCCCACTGCATCTGAGTGTGGAATCACAGCTCTACAGCAGCTGACCAGAAAGAGAATTATCGGTATACAGCATCAAGGACACGCTGCCTCAGCCATGGGCACTGTCTATTGAACTGCTCCCATATGGAAAACACTTCAGAGCCTTTCCTGTAAGAACCTCGCGGTTCAGAAAAGGGCTGTTTATATTAATTTGTATATTCAAAGAGGCATAATTCTGGGAGGAGTTGGGGAGTGGCAGCAGGTGCGTGCACGTGCATTACTTTTCACGCTGACCGGGATTTATGGAGCGGAAGAACATGGAAGTTGTCGTTCGCACAGATTCATGCATCTGGATTTTTTTGTGCATACGCACGTTTCCGCTTTTGTCTGTACACCATGTTTTAGTGTGAATTCTAGGCACGCCATTATGCATGAGGCCCCAGGTCACCAGTGGGTAGTGGGTTCCCTTGACATTGACTGTCATATGCCCTTTTCTGTCAATCATTAGCATCTTTCTGATGGTTCTGAATCAGCAAATAAGTGATCCCCAAACTATTCTGCAAGTCCTGCATGCACTGAGGCCCTGGAGTATTGTTGATATCGGGCTCAGGGGATGTATCAAAGACCAGTGTTACGGGTGTTCACAGATCCTGTCCAATCATCAAAATGGCAGGGGTAAACCCAGTGTACTCCTGAATAGCACAATAATAAGCCCACAACACGACAAAAAGAGGTTAGTCTCAATCTCTGTGATGCTCTGCTATTAAAACAGAGAGTTGAGTGACCAGGGTTTGATTAAATCTTTCAACACACCCATTGATCTCAGGATATAGTGGAGTAGTATGAGTCTTGTGGATATGGAGAAGCTGAAATACCTCCTTCATTATTTCAGAGTCAAAGTTTCGACCCTGGTCACTGTGCAGATCCTCAGGTGCACCAAAACAGCAGAATATCTCCTCCATAAGCCTTTTAGAAAGGTGGATCACATATGCCTTGGGCCACTTTGTAAAAGAATCCATAGCCACAAGGTCTGTGTCTCTGTCTCTGATAGGGAAAGGCCCAAGAAAGTCCACAGCCACTCGCTCCATTGGGGCTCCTGCTTGTAGAGGCTGGAGAGGTGCATGCAATTGGGGGGTTTGACCTTTGCAGTCATCACAACAGTGGAAGAACACTTCAACTAACTGTGTGAAGCCTGCTCAGTGCATCTGTTGTCTCAGCCACTGCAGTGTCTTACAAATGCCAAAGTGTCCCACACCTGGTGGTCTGTGTATCCTCTGAAGGGCTTGGTAAAGTAAGCACCAGTTCACCAGCATTTTTTGAATGTGGCGTCCTGTAACAGGAGTTTCCCATCTTCGATAAAGCAGTCCTTTCCAGAGCTCAAAACTGTCCCATTAAGAGCAGTATGCCTTCACTGTGGACCCTTACTGTGGGGTATTACTTCAGCCCACGGCAGGGTTGTCCCTCTGCTATCCATCCCCAAACTGCAGCCAATTCCGTGTCTTTCTCCTGTGCCTTCTGAAATCCAGTTGTGATGATGCTATGCAGTGTGGTCAGCTCTTTCAGTGTCTCTTAAATTGCATGGCATTGAATGATGGTAGCCTATTTTTGATCGGCTCTGGCACAGTGGCTGTATTTTTCTGGGATGCAAGGTCTTTGTGCGAGGGCATCATCATTGGAGTGTCAGCTTCCAGCTCGGTGCTTGATGACAAAATCATACTACTGCAGTGCCTCTATCCACCTTGCCACCTGACCATCTGGCTGTTTGAAATTCAGAAACCAGGTGAGCGAGGTGTAGTCGGTCCATAATGTGATCTGGTGCTCATAAAGTTATGGACAGAAGTTCCACAGACTGGAGACCCCTGCCAGGAGTTCCCGCCGTGTTACACAATAATTTTGCTCTGGTTGGTTCAGGCAGTGGCTATAGTGGCCAATCACCCTCTCCATCTCTCCTTCCATCTGAGAGAGGACTGCTCCGATGCTCTGAATGCTGGAGTCTGTGTCCAGGACAAGTGATGCATTTGGGTCTAAAACAGGTACAGGGATAAGTGTCTCTTTCAGTTGATAGAATGCAGTTTCCCATTCTGGTGTCAACTGGTACTCACTGTTCTAGTTGGTCAGTGTGTGAAGTGGTTCTGCTATGTCTGCAAATCCTCTTACGAACTACTAGTAACAAGATACCAAACCAAGGAAACTGGGGAGCTCCTGCACATTTTTGGGTCATGACCAAATTGTATACACTGGATACCCTGCTGAAATATATTTTTAAAAAAATCAATTATGTTAACTCCTCTATTATTAGCAACATTTATAGAAGCCAGAGACAATAAAATTCTAACTCAAACCTTTCACCAAGCATTAATTACCATCTTTCATAAGAAAAATAAGGACTTATTACAATGTGCATCATATAGACCAATCTCACTTCTAATAACAATGTTAAGATACTCTCCAAAGTTCTAATTAGAAGGATTGAGAAAGTACTTCCTTCAGTAATATCACAAGGCCATTTATTAAAGGCAGTACATAGCTTCCAATCTTCAACTCCTGTTTTAAGTAATATATTCACCCATAACATCTGACGCCAAGGAGATTTTATTATCTTTGGATGCAGAAAAAGCATTTGATATAGTGTAATGGAACTACCTATTCACCACATTGCACAAATTTGGGATTGGCCGAAACATGTAAATGGATCAAACAACTATATACCAGTTCAGAAGCTTCAGTTCATATTAACAATATTATTTCAGACTACTTCAAACTAGAATGTGGTACTAGACAAGTATCCCCATATCACCACTGCTCTTTGCAATTGCCAATGAGCTATTGGCTATTCAGTTTTGAAATACATCTGAGATAAAGGAGATTATCAGAGAAGGACTTGAACAGAAAATATCACTATATGCAGATTATATGGTACTGAATATATATTCTATGCCAGAACTCCTAACAGCATTAGCTGAATTTCAAAAGACATGGACTCAAAATAAGTTTGAATAAACTTGTGCTTTTTCCAGTTAACTCTCTAGCACACAATATTAGACTGGATACCTTCCCTTTTATCTTAGCAGATCAGTTAAAATAACTAGGGGTAAATGTCACAAATAAATATAAAGCTCTTTTTCAACAAAATGCTGCTGTCTGCATGAAAAAACTTTAACAAGACGTGCACAGATAGTCTACCCTCCATCCCACTTTAGCAGTTAGAATCAACACTGTCATGACAAATATCCTTCCCAAGATTCTTATTCTATTTCAAAAGAATCCCCTATACTTTAACAAATCATTTTAAAAAAAAATTGGATTCAATCATTGTTATGTTCTGTAATTTGGCCACTAGGTGGAGATAGTGAAGAGGGATAGGGGAGAGTGTTAAGAAAACAAAAAGTTCGGAGGACTAATTATATCCTATTGTTGGGTTAAAAATTTAACTTTTTGGCACTGAGTCTCTTCATTTTATCCTCTGACAACTTAGCAATCATAACCTTATTTATTTGGAATTCAAAGCATCCATGCATCCAAAGGTCAACCCTACAATGCCCTAAAACAGTCGGTGGCATGACACTACCTAACTTTCAGTTTTATTACTGGCTATAAATACTGCGGTGGGTTGGCGCCCTGTCCGGGATTGGTTACTGCCCTGTGTGCTGTGCTGACTGGGATTGGCTCCATCAGGCCCCCTCGGGTTGGAGAATGACTGACTGACTGGCTATAAATATACAAATACAAATATACAAGCTATAAAAACTTGGACATTGACAGAAACTGATGAATGCACACAAGCTTGGTCCTCAATAGAAATAAAATTTTGCAGTACTTCTTTATATTTCTTGCTTTGTACCCCTGTAAACAAAAGTTATCGTCAATATACTAACAACCCAATTGTCCTTCATTCACTCATAATATGGAACCAATGTTGGAAGCATTTCAGGATACAGGAGCTTTTATCTCTTGCACCTCTACACGATAACCATCTTTTTCCTCCCTCTTAAACGTTCACAGTTTTAAATGTTTGGCAAAATCACAGGGTTAAATCATTTAGGGAACTGCATGTAGATAATGTCTATGCATCCTACAAACAATCACACTTCAAATTTAACTCCCCAACAACACAATTTTTCCACTACTTTCAAATTAGAAACTTTGCTAAATGGAATCTGCCTAATTTTCCTCACCTCCCACCTATTTCTATTCCAGAAAAAAATATTGATCAGTCACAAAGACTCAGACATCATTTCTATAATATATAAAAACATTTTAAAGTCCCTTCTTTTCAATGATCCGAGACTGCAGTGGGAAAAAGATCTCTTACTTAACATTCTAGAAAAGGAGTGTAGAGAAAAGCCAAGCAAAATGACACCTTTTATTGGCTAACTAAAAAGATTACAATATGCAAGCTTTCGAGGCAACTCAGGCCCCTTCTTCAGGCAAGATTGTGGAAGGCAGCCATGCACAGAATTCATCCTACCTCCATATGCACAAAGCATAGAATTATTCAATATAAAATCTTTTATTGAGTACATCTATCTTATTTTAAATTGCCCAAAATGTTTTCAGGGCAAGATCCAACCTACAAATGTTGCAATCCAGCTCCAGCCTTACTGGGCCACATGTTTTGGGCATGTATGAAATTAACTTCATTTTGGATCAAAATCTTTAAATGCCTTTCAGACAGCTTTCATGTCATAATCACACCTAATCCATTAACAGATGTGTGTGGTGTACTCTCAGATAGGCTTAAAGTGGAGAAGGACAAACAAACTGAATTTGCCTTTAAATCAGAACTAGCACAAAAACTTATCTTGTTTAACTGGAAGAATTCTAACACACCACTTTTAAGTCAGTGGGTAACTGATGTTATATAGTATTTGAAATTGGAAAAAAGTTTGCTAACTAAGAAGAAATGGAATGTTAAATAACATTGTTTTGGGAACATGAACACACAGGACTAAAGTGTCTAACTCAATTTGTATAGCTAAAATATAGCTTAAACTGACAACTGTTGGTTTCAGTTCAGCCACATAAGTAATATTATGGCTTCTAGGGCCAAAGTAATATAGAAAATAGCCAAGCAAAGCAATAATTAGGAACAACAGAAAGAGATCATCTTATGTAAAACATGGCTGCAAGTCTGCAGTGTGTGAATTGGAATTGGAAAGCACACATACATTTATCTTTACATTTATTTTTGCACATAGATTAAAGCTTACAGATGAGATGAAAATACAGTATATGGAAATTAAGAGAATTGACATTACCAAATTGTCCCTGGTGTGTGTGAATATTGTGTGTGTATTATGATGGAAAATTAGAACAAAATTGCACAAGAAAATAAAGTTCAGGGTTGTTACAAACAATGAAATTATTGAGGGAAGCTTGCTGTTTATTTTGCACAACATCTACAGGAGTTGTGCCCCATTGGCTCATAATACGGAAACTACACAGGTTGCAAAGCTTGTGAAATATGTGTATTCACACAATTTTTGACATACATGTCATACAATATATACAAAATGAAAAAAATTAAACTTCCCCCAATGCTGACAAATTTTTGTTGCCTGCTTCAGGAAAATGCTTTCATGCTGATAATTTACAACATTTTCCAGAAGCCTAATTTGTAAATCACTATTGCCTTGCTGTTAAAGAGGAGGGAGTGGCTACCATAACACCTAATTCTATAAATTCATTACTGACATTCTCAGAACAACAACATTAGACAGAACTGTGTTTATGGGAAACGTGAAAGATACTGAATTCAATGGAGTACAATTGAAAGGACCTTAGGAGAAGAATTATACTACTGATGATGCAAGCTAATCCTGTTTATAGTAACTCATCTGGCAATTCATCCTTCCCTAAACGAAGTCAGCCTGCTGCTGTGTATGTTCTCCTGTATTTTTTTTCAGCTTTTCTAGTGATCTTGACTGTGTGTGGAAACCTTCTGGTCATAATCTCAATTTCACATTTCAGACAGCTTCACACACCAACCAACATACTCATTCTATCCTTGGCTGTTGCTGATCTTTTATTAGGTATTTTTGGAATTCCATTTGCTATGATTAAAATTATTGAAAACTGTTGGTATTTTGGTGAAATTCTTTGCTTAGTGTACAAATTAGTAGCATTTTTTCTAACTTCTGTTTCTATTAGCAATCTGGTCTTTATAGCTGTCGATCGCTATATTGCTCTTTGTGATCCATTGCGGTACACGTCCATAATAACTGTATATTTTGTTAGTATCTTTATTGCACTTGGCTGGGCTTTCTCATTAGTTTACAATGTAATAATCATTAGTATGAACAGAATTGACAGCAGTGAGGGACAGGATGGTTGTCAACATGACTGTTTTGTTATTCTCAGTGAGACCTTTATCATGGTTGATCTAATAATCACATTTATATTGCCTTTCTCTGTAATGATAATTCTGTATTTTAAAATATTTACTGTGGCAAAGAAGCATGCACAATTAATCAGTTCTGCTGTACAAAATTGCAAAGGTGGCAAGAATAAGATTTCAAAAACGTCTGAAAGAAAAGCTGCAAAAAAATTAGGGATTGTAATAGGAATCTTTTTGCTTTGTTGGGTACCTTACTACCTCTGTGGTATAATTGATTCATACTTACATGTTACTGCTCCACCTTTAGCAAAAAACATTTTTATTTCACTAGCTTACATCAATTCCTCTATTAATCCAATCATTTATGCTTTGGTTTATCCCTGGTTTCAAAAATCAGTCAGACTCATTATAACACTAAAGATCTTGTCTCCTGAGTCCTCTTTAACCAGTTTGTTTAATGATAGCCAGTAAATCTGCCTATTGCTCTTAATGCCTTTCTGATGGTAAAATAATAAACCTGAGAGGGTAAATGATAGAAAATGATTTTAAAAACTGCACAGAGAGTTAAATATTAACATATAAATAAATGGTGAATTTAATATTTTTTTAAATTCTTTAAGCAAAACTATCCTAAATATGTCCTGCGATGAACTGATGCCATCTTCTTGGCTGGTTCAGAGTTTTAGAATATTATGGTATCTTATCCTAAATGTTTACATTTTTAATATGTTAAAAGTCAAATAATATTGTATCACTGAAAAATACTATTACAAAAATTGCAAAATAAAATGTTTAAAGCATCAGTAAATTGTTCACTTTTATATGTGTACTGTATTTAGTAAACTGAAATTTTAAAAGTAGAAGTTTCCTTCTGCACTTTGTTTAAAAATTAAGACATAAACAAAGCAGGTAATATTATAAAATATGTTGAAGGTGAACTTTGTAGAAAAAAATGTTAATACGTTCCTAAAATAAGCTTAAAAAATGGGTGATGAGGAGTGATGACTAACCTCTGACCTGCAGCTTAGAGATATAGTGCTTATAGAAAGTATTCAACACCTTGGAATTTTTCATATTTTATGTAACACTGAACCACAGTGGATTTAATTTGGCTTGTTTGACATTGATCTACCGAAAAAAAGACTCTTTAATGTGAAAGTGAAAATGTATCTATGTGAAGTGATCTAAATTCATTACAAATATAAAATAAACAAAATTGGTCACATAAGTATCCAAATCTTTTAATGTGACACACCTAAATTCTCAGTGGGCATCCAACTGATTAGCTAGATTGGCCAGCGTTTGGTGAATCAGCAGTGTGGCTTAACATATACAATGAGGACAAAACAATACACCGAACAACTCCATGAAAAAATGAATGAAAAAGCACAAGTCAATTAATGAATACAAGAAAATCAAGTCACTGAATGTCTCCTGGAGAATAGTTAAATCAATCATTAAGACATGAAAGGAGTTTGGGAAAGCTGTAAATCAGACAAGAGCAGAGCATTCACCAAATCTGAGTGTTCCCAAGAGACCCATGATTACTTTAGAGTTATAAACTACACTGGGTAAGATTGGAAAGACTGTGCATACAACAACTGTTGCCTGTGTGCTTCACCAGTCTGACCTTTATGGGACTGTTAAAGAAACGCACATGGCAATATGCCTAGAGATTGCCAGAAGGCTCAAGGGTGACTGTGAAGTCAGCTAGAAGAAGGTTCTATGGTTTTAGAACAAAATTGAGCTTTTTGCTTATCAAGCTAAATGTCATGTTTAGTATAAGTCAAACACTGTATATTACCAAAAACATATCATCCCTACCATGAAGAATGTTGGTGGAAACACCATGATATGAAGGTGCATCTGCTGCAGGGTCAGGAGGACTTGTGAGGGTAGAAGTTAAAATGACTGCAAAAAATCTGCTGTATAGTTTTGGGAATGTAGCAAATTAACATAACTTTGGACAAAAATCTGTTTCTAGATTAATTTTGAAGTAGTTTGTTCTGTAAGTACTGCAAGTTGTATCTTTATGATTGTATACTATGTTACTCTCCTGAAATAAAATTAAAAAATAATACAACTAAACTGACACTTTATTAAAAAGGTCTTTGCCACTGGATTGTACAAAGCACACTCTTTTCTGATTAGCTGTGAGACTGAACCCTTAAAAAGACTGGTGTACTGTCCAGTAAGGTTGAAAATGAACTTACACCCAGTGTTCTCTGAGCGTAAATATGTTGTATTCATTTTAACCCTCAGCTCATGCAGGATTAAATGCATACCTATAACTTTTCAGTTGTGGAACTGTTCAGTTCTTTTTACTTGATTGTAAGCTACATATTTGCTTGTCTTCCTCCTCACTAGCTGTCACTAGACAAATGTAGCACAAACGTGCACAATACTATCGACCCCAGCAGGCAATGTCTCTGAAAAAAGGTAATAATTCAGCAAAATAACATAATAAATAATATAATTTTTGGGGATGGCAAGAATAAGGTTCCAAAGTAACAAAGTAATGCATGTTTGTTTTATGTAATAAAGGCATTTTTCCTTCAATAAAATAAGTATTACATTAAGTTACTTGTTACTTTAAAAATTTAAAATGTTGTTCCCAACACTGAAACTATATTTTAATTTTTAAAAATGTGCATGTAATACTGAGTTAAAGGATGCTTGAGTGGTAGGGCCCAGGCAATAAAAACTCACAAAATACCATTCAATATAAATAGAATATAATATAAAGTTACAATATAAAGACAAATATTACTCACAGGTGGCGCAGTGGTAGTGCTGCTGCTTTGCAGTAAGGAGACTGTGGAAGATTGAGGGTTCGCTTTCCGGTTCCTCCCTGTGTGGATAGTGCTTTGAGTACTGAGAAAAGCGCTATATAAATGTAATGAATTATTATTATTATAGTTCATTTAATCATACAAGAGCAGTTTGCACACCTCTTGGATATGGTTATCTCTGCTGTCTCATTTTTCCAAATTCCTAAATTTTAAACTTCAGTCTCACATATTTACAAGAAGTCAGTTTAAAGTCACCAGTCAGATTAGCCAACATGTCTTTTGAATGGGAGGAAACAGTAGAAATCTTACTGACAGAACATACAAATTCTACAGAGAGGGTGCATGTACAAGTGAAGATTACAACTCAGGAATCTGGAAAGGTGAGGCAGCAGAGCTAACCACATCCCAAAAATGTGCAAGTTAGGCGCCAAATTGGTTCAGAATGAGTGTGAGTTGGGCACCATCCTTCATAGAGTGTTATACACATTTGCATTATTTAAATCACATCAGTCCACACTAATATGAATATTTCTGAAAATGTGTTTTTCATGTTAAAAGTTTTATTTCCACTGTAGTATTTTTAGATCATTTTTTAAAAGTTTTCATTCACCGTGCCATCAAAAATGTGTGAACATTTATTATTGGGCATGTACAGTTTTTCAGCCAAGAACACTGTTTGTTTATAGAGCTAACCAAATTAAAATCAAAAATGTCAAAAGAATGTGGAAAAAATAAAACAGACTGCTTTGACTGGACAAAGGAGTTTACAAACAAATATATTGTGTTCTTCCCCATCCCCAATCCCCAATCCTTAAGCAAGCAAATGACTGAGAGATAACTATGCATAAAAGCACACAACATATGGAATAACTGATTGGTACCAAGGACCACTTTTCTAAAGTAAAACCTAATAGCAGGACACTTAATTCTGACAGTCACCCGTTAGCATAATTCCATATGATATAACTTTGTTTAAACGTGTTTATGTCACTGGGCTTCCAGGTGCTATCACCTGGTGAAAGTAGTTGCAATTTCCTGATTCTTTTGAGCTGCCAGTATGGCACAATAAAAGTGACTGGGACACGGGTCCAGTACTACAGAATTTCTACATCTATAATTCAGCAAGAGCACAAACACTACTCAAGGATTACCCATCTATAAAACCATCCAATTTCTTTCTTGCAGAGAAATAACCAACTTAATGAATCATCTCACAAAATCTATTCTTTTATTATTTATCTTTTATTATTTATTTTATTATGTTTTATTTATTCTCTATTTAATCTACTGATGTCAGTTTCTGTTAGTAATGTGGTATTTATTGCCATTGATCATTATATTGCTATATGTGATACTTTAATATATTGAATAAAAATTACCATTCATGTAGCACAAATGTTTATTGCTACATGTTGGATATTATCTACGTTATATACATGGATGATTATTTATTTTAAGGGAGTCTATTTTAACTTTGAAACTACACAGTTATGTTTAGGAGTGTGTGAACTAGGGTATAATGTAACCTGGGGTTTTATAGATCTACTGGTCTCATTTATTTTGCCTTGTTCTGTGCTGGCAACTCTTTATACAAAAGTTGTTATAGTTGCCAAGAGACATGTGAGAATAATAAATTCAGTGACACAAACCAGAAATACAGGCAAACATCAAAGTGATATATCTAAAAATGTTATGAAAGAAAATCTACCAAAACACTGGGAATTGTGGTAGCAGTTTTTCTTCTCTGCTGAATGCCATATTATTTGTTCATAATTATTGACTCATAAAAAAACAGTTCCACAACTTATGTGATGTTTCACATATCCATATGTTTAGTGTTTTTTAACTCTGGTCTAAATCCAGTCATTTATGTTTTGTTCTATCCCTGGTTTCAGAAGTCTGTCAGACTCATAGTGTCTCTTAAGATATGCAATCCTGCCTCATCTTTGATCAACCTCTTTCCAGAAAAGCATTAGAGTATGTATATGCAGTAGCTTTTAAAATACTGCTGGATCATTTATCTCAATTTCTTATATTATTAATAACATTCCCATTTATTTTTGCACATTCCCATTACACAATTACAAAAGCAAAGAATCACATTTAGAATAGGCAATAGAAATGGCATACTAGGAAGTGCATATCATAAAAATTTGATTGTTTGAAGCATAGTGAATTGGGAAGTCAATGTGTTATTTCCTATCTTCTTGTTACAATGTGTTTAAAAAGCTATTTTAAAGTTTAATAAACATTTTAAAATAAAGTAACATAGACCTAGAGAACTTGTTTACATATATTTCATTAATTTCATTGCCTGTATTTATTTGCATTTTACATTTACAGTGTATGCAGGTTGTTCACAAAATGTGATCTGCAATATTTTAAATGTTTAAAGTTTAGAAGACTTTTACATAAGTGGAAAAATACCAAAGCATATACAGTACTAGTTTTGCTTCAGATTTAATCAGTTGAAATGCAAAGTGGTGAAAAGGTAAGCAGTAAACTTCCAGAGGTTTAAATTTAAAGTTTAGGTTAGCAAGAACTGAAAAAAGGAAATATCAGAATGTTACAAATGGGCATTCTTCAGGAAACAGCTAACAGATTACAACCTACAGATGTTCTGCAGCAATTAAAGTAAATTAAGTCTTGCAAGTTGAAGCAAACAATTTGCAAAGGTTTACCAACTTCTGTGGATTACTTAAAAGCCCTTTCTGTCTTAAAGCAGAGTTGGAACAAACTGTGATACTACATTCTCTGAAATACGATTTGCATAATAGTTCACTGATAATGGTAAGAAAATGACAATTAACAAATTAAATCAGATAGAGCATTATTAGAATTGTAAGCTTTTCATTTAGAGAAATTACAAAAAAAAATCAAAGTGTCAGTGAATACGGTTTCATACATAATTCAAAGGTAACTGAAAACTGGAAGAAAGTCTGATAGGAAAAGATCTGGAAGACTCAAAGTCACAACCCAATCAGATGACAAGTTTCTGAGGGTCACCAGCTTGCGTAATAGGCGCCTCATAGCACAACAGCTTCAAGCACAGCTTAACAGTGGTCGAAAAAAGCAAGTGCAAATTTCTACTGTAAAGGGTAAAGATTTTCCAGTCTTTAGTAGTCTACAGCCAGTATTTCAAGGCCCTATTTTGTCCTTTAAAGAATGGCTTTCTTACTGCCACTCACCCTGTCAAACCTGCAGCAGAAAGTCTGTTCCTCTTGCTCCGACTTGGGCAAACTTCATCTGTATGCCTATTTCTTCAGGAAGTTATCCATGGCTGAGCACAATGATAATGTTGGGGATTGTAAAATGTTGGTGATTAAACTTGCATTGGAGGAATGGCGCCACTGGTGGGAGGGGGCTGATCATGAATTTATTATCTATCCGGATTACAAAAACTTCATCTATTTAAAACTGGCTAAAAGAATGAATGCAAGGAAGGCAAATTTGTAAGTATTGTTATACTGCTTCAGTTTTGTGATCTGTATTAGACTTTTGAGCCTGATACAGTGTTGACTGAAACAAAACCTATTATTCCAGGGGGCAAATTATTGCAGGCTGTCATGACTGAAATCCATAACTTTTTTCCATAAGAGTTTTCTTAAGTGCTGCTTGTTCAGTTTCTCCACAGCCACCTGAACTTCCTGAAGTAAAGCTTTTTTTTATTCTATTCTATTCTTCTCCTTATTCATCGATCACCCTGGTATTTCAAAAACTTTAGAATTTTTACATTGGCATTTCTGGTGGTTATGTTTCATTAATAACATCTAACAGCAGGGAACTTTTTCTAAGGCTTGTGTGTTCTGGAACTGGTCTAAATCTCATTTGGGGGCAAGACAGGGGTTATTACTGCCTATTGCCCCCTTGTTGTTTATCTTGGAAGTAGATCTCCTTTGGTTTATTTCAGACCCCCTCATTATGCTGGCTTTTCCTTTGATTTGAGGATTTTTGTAGTTGCTTTACAGAAGGATGGCTGTGAGGGCTGTCAGGGCAGATAAGAAGGCGTTTGTTAGAGGAATCTGTGAGCAATTGACACACCATCTATGGTCTAGTGGCCCACATCCTGCTTACAGAGGAATCAAAGCATTATACACATGCGAATATGTTCCCTGGAGAGTTGCAGTTAGGGTGGCTGATGGAATGAATGGTCCTTGCAGTAGACACTGCAGTTGTGGCCTGCTGGGCTGGCTACTTTGAGCAGCTGTTTAAAACTGATCCTCCAGCTAGGGCATTGGATATCTCTAGGTCCATGATTTTTGATGCTGATCTTCCAATTAGGTGTGAACCACCCAGTCTCACTGAGATTGCACAGGTGGTGAACCAGCTGAAGGTAGGGAAAACTGAAGGGATTTGTAGTATCCATAGTGAACTTCTCCAGGCTGGTGGTAAGACTGTTCACCTGGCATTGCAAGCAATCTTTGCTTCCATTTGGGAATGGGCATCATCCCAACTGACTTGTCATTCTTATTTGGTAAGGGAAGAGTAATTGCCTGGATTTCAACAACTACAGGGGGATAACACTGCTCTCAATGCCAGGTAAGGTCCTTGCTAGGGTCATTCTCAATAGGATTCGTGATCATTTGGTCACCTACCAGCGACCGGAGCAGTCTGGTTTTACGCCTAAGAAGTGTAAAATCAACTGCATCCTGGCACTGAGGGTTGTCATGGAATGCAAACGTGAATATTGGCAGAGTTTTTTTGCAGCCTTTGTCGATTTTCATAAAGCGTTCAACTCAGTTGATCGAGCTACTCTGTGGTTTACTTACCTTGGCAGCGACATTCATGTCTCTGGTGACTCTTCCTATGAAGTCGGTAGACGGTTGGGGAGAGCATGGGGGGTCATTAGGTCACTGGAAAGGGGTGTGTGATGTACCCGAAATCTATGCAAAAGGACGAAGGTCCAAGTCTTTAGAGTCCTGGTGCTTCCTGTCTTTCTATATGGTAGCGAGACATGGACGCTATCCAGTGACCTGAGACAAAGATTGGACTCCTTCAGTACTGTGTCACTTCTGAGAAGCCTTGGGTACCGCTGGATTGACCTTGTATTGAATGAGCGGTTGCTCGAGGAGTCCCAAATGAGGCACATTACCTGCATTGTGAGGGCGGCTCTACAGCTATGTGGCGCAATTCCCCAAAGGTGATGTGGCTCATAGGATCCTCATTGTTGAGGACCCGAGCAGCTGGACCAGGCCAAGGGGATGCCCACATAATACCTGGATGCAGCAGATAGATGGTCATCTCCAGAGTGTGGGACTGGACCAACCGTGTGTCTGCCTGGGGGTTTGCCAACCAGGATCCCGAGCGGTTTTGTCGTGTGGTGGGTGCAGCAACTCATAGACCTGCTGTTTTAAGTTCAAATCCCACAAAATTGTCTGTAAGATGTTTGCACAACTCTGCATGACATAGTAGGTTTTCTCTTATATCCCCAAAGTTTTGCACATTAGGTTGATTGGCACTTCCAAATTGTCCCTATGTGGATATATTCATGATTGTGCCTCATGGTGGATTATACTGTATTTCCTGCCTTGATCCAAATGCTTCTGGGATTGGTTACAATCTACTAAGACTCTCAATTGGACCTAGCAGATAAAATATAGTTATGTAAGGTAACTTTTAATAAAATGAAAAAAAAGTCTACAAATAAACATTAAGCCTTTGCTCTCTATACACTGATTCATGTCATCTGTCTATTTTAGGCAAGAGCTTTAGTTCTGGTAGTTTGGCACGTTTGCAGACAGGCTACTTAGTAACTGAACAGCATTCAGTCACCCCTGATAAAAAGAGAGTGTCTACCATTCTTGGTTTCACCATATCTGATTTAACAGTAACATTTGTCTTGCCGTGTTTAATGATGATCATTTTGTATCTTTTATTGTTGCAAGAAAGCATGCAAAAATTATTAGTGCATGATTCAGGACTGCCAAGAGTAGGAAGAAAAATATATCAAAAACATCTGAAAGAAAATCTGCAAAAACATTAGGCATTGTAATGGGAGACTTTTTACTTTGTTTGGTGCCTTACTATACCTGTTGCTTGATTGATTCATACCTTAAATTAGCTACTCCACCAATAGTTAAAACATTTTGATTTGGCTAGATTACTTTAATTCTTGTACGAATCCAATCATTTATGCCCTATTTTATCCCTGGTTTCAAAAATCATTGAAACTCGTAATAACAGATCTTGGCTCATGAATCTTCTTTAGTCAGCTTGTTTACAGATAGCCACTAAATCCTGCTTATTAATCTTATTGTGTTTGAGTTGGTAAAATGACAAATACACCATCAACAAGAATGTGACAAGAGCTTATTTATAGTGAGTAATAGGAAAAAGAAAATAATACATTATGAAGAGAAAATTAACTATTATTGTGTAAGTTAAATTTATATATCTGTAATAAAGCACAACAAAGGCAGAAAAAGGTTTGGTGAATTGCCCCCTATATTGTACAGCGTGCAAATCAAAATAACTCAAAGCATTCAAAAATGGCCCCAGAGCAATGTCTGGTTCCGTGTCCAAAACAAGGACAAGTAAACAAAGAAGGAGTTGGGCTTTTATAAAAGCCAGGGAGGAAGAGGTGGGGTCCAATAACTGAAGCCGGACGTGACCTTGGTAGGGGGCGCAGTCATGTAAGGGAAGCAGGAAGTACTTTATGTTTGTTTCTCTTCAGGAGATCTGTAGGAGGAGAGGAAAGGTTAGTGCACTTCGAAAAAACCTACTCTTGTTTTCCGCCCTCAGTTAGTTCCTTAGCCTGCCTCCCAAGCGCACGTGTGTGGCAATATCCGATAAAGAATTTTGATAATTGTTGGTGAGTGAGTTTCATAAAAGTACAAATGTTCAATAAATCAGCATGCTTAGTTAAAATGACATAATTTGAAAAAAAGGAAGGTGTCATCTTAAGACATTTGTGGTTGTAAAAATGCATACTCATATATTTAATTATGCATCAATATCCTAAATGTTCTCCTGTGATGAAGTAGTATCCATCTTTGATGGATTCTTTCCTTGCTCCTAATACTGCCAGGATCATTTTAGCTTTTCGCTATTATAAATTGGAATAGTCTGTCTAGAGAACACATTTTGTGATAGCTTAAACAGCTTTAGTTCACTTTAGTGTGTGACCTAATATGAAGCAATACAAATTAAATAATGAAGTAATGAGGGCAAATTAAATATCAATGTACAAAATATTGCAATAAATGAAGCATGCATGATACGTACAAAAAAATTAAAGCCCAATCTCCATAAGCAAAACTGAAGAGCATCAAAAAATGCAAATTTAAAACATTACTATGATAAAATTGTTGACACTTGCATACACTGTTAAAATTGTATAAATAAATTCCAGTATGGGAGAACAGAGATGTTGCAAAAGGTTATTGTTTGGTGAATGTGTGATTTCTGTACTAATGACAGAAGTAGAAATTTCCCAGGATCTCTCAGCAATGAGTAGGAATGGCACTAAAGTGATAGCAAAGAGATGGCAGCATTGGGAACTGTATGAATGATGAAGCAACCTTTTAACAAACCAATACAAATTATAGTGGCATGTCTTGTATTCTTTGGGTTCAAACTTTATCTCTCTTTCCTTAGGATGATGGGTGATTCACAGGCATGAAAAGCACAGATAGAAAGAAAGGACATGCCAAATGTGTCTCAAATGCCCTACACCATGAAACTCTACTTCCTTCACTGGAACTTAGCATTTCCGTCAGGGGCATAACCAGAAATTAATTTCAGTTGAGGATGAGAAAGTATGCAAATTATAATTCTGTTTGTGGTAAATCAGTTGGAGCTGTCATAAAATATATTTCAGGTGGGTAGGGGTTCAAACTTGAGGTCCCTCTGGCTGCACCTGTAATTGAAGTTTGCTCAAATTGCTGTATTTTCTGTGGCTTCTGGCAACTGGGCCACAATGTTTCTTATAATAAGCTTTCTCTTAATGATGATTTGCACTTTCATGGAAGGATATTATTTACAACAAGCAATGTCGTCAACAACAACGATCACATTTGGAAATCCACAAATTGCATAGGAACTTTCTTTTGACTGTGTGCAGGTCATGTTATATACTGTAGTGAAATGACTGTTTATGCACTCCATACACTGGTGTCTGAGCAGCTTCCTTTAAAAGTAAATTTTATGTAACTTACAGAAAAATACCTCTAGCAAGGCATCTTTTGGAATAATCAGAACTTCCATATTTTTTGGTCAGAAGATCTACCATCTACCATTTTTGACTTTCAACAGAAGACTGCAGTGTAAATATTTTGCTTTTTTAAACAATATTTTTTACTTCTCCTGCTGGCTTACTCTGTCAATAATATTTGCTATAATATTCACTTCTGTATTCTGTCTTTAACTCTTTTGAAGAATATTTCAGCATTTTAAGAAAATGGCATGTAGTAAAACTGCAGTTTTCCAACTGACAGCATGATGAGAACAGTATAGATATAATTGTGGGAAAGCTTCCCACCACATCCTGAGGCAGTGAGACAAGAGACCAACTCTCATACACATTTGCAAGGGTCACTCATTTTGAAAAAGCCATTGAGAGCCTCTTTTCACCAGTGAAAGGAAGTGAAGGAACCAGCCGACAGAGTGTTAAGTTTAATAATTTATTCATGTGACATACAGCACATTTTAGAAGTTTTAGTTTTATTATTTGTGCAATTTTAGGTTCCTCTGTTGTCAATAAAGAAAACTACCAAATAATATCTAGTAAAATATGTGGAAAATAATTTTGCCTACTTCCTTATATGAAAACGCAATTTGCTGTTGACTCAAATGCCCAAAGATGACTGAATTTATTGCCTACTTCTTCTCCTTCAACTGCCTGAAGCTAACATGAATGCAAAATTGAAAACAGCTGCATAAAATCTTTTATAAGGGATGATTTCTATAGGACACTGCACAAAATTAAATTAAAGGCAAAACTATATATTGTATTTTGTTTTTATCTGCATCAAAAATGCTTTGTATATGTCATTAAAATGTTCACCATCTGAGGTGGGCTAGTGCCCTGCCCAGGGTTTGTTTCCTGCCTTGCGCCCTGTGTTGGCTGGGATTGGCTTCAGCAGACCCCTGTGACCCTGTAGTTAGGATATAGCGGGTTGGATAATGGATGGATGGATGGATGGATGGATGTTCACTATGTTTTTTTTTTTTTATTTATTTAAAATTTTTACTTGCAAAAACTTTTCTAGATGGCACTTAAATGTCAACACTGTTGGAAAACATGTGAAGCTCATAACGTGTCTATGTCTAGTCACTATTCAGGGATGGGATGTAGTGGTGATCCACTCCTACAAGCACTAGGGGGTCCACATCAATGACAGTTTGGACTGGTCTCATAACACAGAGGTACTATGTATGAAAGACCAGACCAGGCTCTTTCTCCTTAGGAGACTACCTTCCTTTAATGTGGGAAATGACATCTTTCACATCTTCTATAACTCTGTGATGGCCAGTGCAATTTTCAATGCTGTGGTGCTCCCGGCTGGCAACATCACTTCAAGAGATGCTCATCGAATCAACAATCTAATTAAAAGGGCAGGTTCAGTTATGAGATTCACTCTGGACTGATGGTTGTAGTAGCGAATGAAGAAATTGAAACAAACCTAAGTGCCATTATGAACAATGCTGCACAATTTCTCTCTGACACACTAATACTGAGGACTTTCAGTCCACAAATTATTCAGCAGAAGTGTGTCAACAAACGCTACTGGGGCTCCTTTATACCAACTGCAATATGCCTGCATAATGTCTCGCTAGGACCGTGACAGCCAAGTCAGAAGCTTCCTTTCTTTACAATTTTTCTTCATTCTGGTCATTCTGGTGTGTGTTCAGACCATAGTATATGTATGTATGTGTGTGTCTGTGTGTAAATTTATTTATTTAATGAACTTCTGTAAAAAGGCTAATTTCCCAGTGGGACAAATAAAGTTCTTGGTATCTATCTATCTATCTATCTATCTATCTATCTATCTATCTATCTATCTATCTATCTATCTATCTATCTATCTATCTATCTATCTATCTATCTATCTATTGTGAGACTTGCCCAGACACCACCAGTCGGAAACCACATCTTTATAAAAGCACACGTTTATTAAGCACAAATAAACACAGTGCACTCAGCACTAATCACCCCTTGCACAGACTTCTCTCAATGTCCTTGGCCGCCTTTCCTCTCCTCCTGGGAGCTTCGTCCTGCGCCCGCTCCCAACTCTAACTCCCTGACTGTAGGAAGGCGGCCCCTTTTATTCCCGCCCGGATGTGCTCCACGTGGCTGATGACGTCCTTCCGGCATCACTTCCTGGTGTGGCAGAAGTGCTGCCCTTTGCACCGGAAGCACTCCGGGCGTCTCTGGCAGATTCCTCTGCCATCTTGCCGAGTGTGGCGGAAATAAATGTCTCCCGGGTTCTAGGAGGCTCAAGGCGCTCCCTGGCGGTGGCCATGGGTCCCCATGAGTTGGAAAGTCTCTCCTCCTCTACCGTGGTCCTCTCCTGCTCCAGGGCGGTTGCCCCCTCATGACCCAGAAGACATAACAGTCACCTTCCGGTCCTTCTAGGCATCCCGGCCGGGTCAGAACCCCAGCCATCTGTGACACTGTCTATCTAACCCTACAAATATATACAATTTATAAGATACAAATCTTTTAATCCCGGAGGTGATATCTACCCTATTTCAATCTGCACTACATTAATAGACATTTTAATTTATAGACTGTAGTAAGAATGCAGACTCAGGATGCAGATTATAAACAGGAGGTGAAAGTAGATGGAGAATCAGACACAGAAAGGCAGAGATACCTCAGGTCTTCATTGACTACGGTGCTTTGTGATGCAGTCTGATTCTGGACTAATAACAGCAATGATAATAGAAGTAAAACTTTTAATTTAAAAGAACAAAAAAAAATTTTCAGAATGCTACATTCTGCTTAAGCCTGTTACACTTTTTAATATCCAGATGTCTCCCCAGTCTTTTCATTAAAATGACTATCACCAAAATTGTGTTAAATATATATTTTAGGAAGTCATTAAGTAACATCCTGAAGCATTCTTGCTCCAACTTAGAGTCACAGTGGTATATGACCCATCATAACAGCATTGTACACAAGGCAGGATTCATCCAAGGTCAGGGTATGTCTCAGGTCTCACTCGCATTCACACACTCACACTGCAACAGTTTTGAATTGCTTAACCTGTGTGTCATTAGGGATAAGTTAGAAAACCAGAGTAACCAGTACAAAAATCTCCATACAGGGAGAACTCCACACAGACAACAAACGGAACTCAAATACTCAAACACACCTGGATTTGTGATATAGCACAGGTAATGTTTGTATCTAGCTACCACTCACTGTCAGCAAAATGTGAATCTGAATTTTATGTTTATAACAACTTTTTTATATTTCTACAGTTGGATAATTGTCAGGATGACTTAGGGCACACACTAAGACTAAACCAGCAGCCTTAAGGCTTAACAATCTAAAAACAAATATGTTTTATTTAAACACAGAATGTGGTTAAAGCCACCAGATTGCCATATTGGGAGCTGACTGAAATAACAACCAGCATCTCTAGGAGTACTGACAGCTCATGATTGGCTATTATTATCTTATGCAACAACATAAAGAATTTACATCAGCAATACATTCATACTCCAGGAGAGCTCTAGAGACACAAAACTAGTCTTGCTGCTTCTATAAATATCAGTTGTTTGTCAGTGTTCTAAAGGAATATGTTCTGGTTTGTTTTTACTTGAAGACGCTTACAAATTGAACATTAATGGATGGCAGTTATTTGAAGTCTCAACAGCTTGTACAGTATTGCTATCCACATGACAATCGATCCTGCCTCCGAGAAATAAGATTGTCAGCTGTGTATGGAATGTTGTACATTTTGTCAGCACTTTCTGTGATGCTAACCGTGGTGGGGAACTTACTGGTGGTCATTTCTGTCTCTCATTTTAAGCAGCTTCACACACCGAGCAACCTCCTTGTGCTTTCACTTGCAGCAGCAGATTTTTTGATTGGCATTTTTTTGATGCCTTTTAATATATCAAAAATCATTGAAAACTGCTGGTATTTTGGAGACAGATTCTGCTTTTTCAATGCTTTAGTCGATTACACACTGACATCAGTTTCTGTCAGTAATTTAATATTTATAGCCATTGATCGCTACGTTGCTATATGTGATCCTTTACTTTACTCTGCTAAAATTACAGTTCCTATTGTACAGTTATTCATTATGACTAATTGGATATTTGCTATGGTATACACATGGGCAGTTTTCTTTTTTAAGAGATATTACATTTCTTTTGATAGTGTCAGTGTTTGTGTAGGAGATTGTCAAGGATTCTATGCTGAATCTTGGGTGTTAATGGAGTTTATCATTATGTTTTTTATTCCTTGTGCTGTGATGGCAAGTCTGTATTCCAAAATCTTCTTAGTTGCAAGGAGACATTTGAAAATAATTAATTCTGTCAATCAACAAATTTGTACTAAAGAATTACATCAAAACAAAAGACCAAAAAATTCAGAACGAAAAGCAGCAAAAACACTGGGGATTGTAATATCAGTTTACTTTATTTGCTGGGTGCCTTTCTATACATGCAAAATTATTTATACTTACACTACTTTGCCTGTACCTAATGTCTTCTTTAATGTTTTGGTATGGCTCATTTATTTCAACTCTGGCATGAATCCAATTATATATGCTTTGTTTTATCCCTGGTTTAAGAAATCAGTAAAGCTCATAATGACATTAAAAATATGCAATCTTGAATCATCATTAATTAATTTATTTTCTGTAAACAATTAGGTGCATGTTATTTTCATATTTCTTATCCCTAGTGAGAGTTAAATAGATGTGTAAGCAATTGACTGAAGCATGTGCATGCAAAATTTAGAAAATATTTATAAGAAGGCATATTCAAATAGAACTACCATATTATTCCATGTATTAGTTGGAATGGAGAAGATATGAGTAAAACACATAACTTCACATATAAATGAAAGAGCATACCAAGAAATGCAGTCACAAATCAAGCAGGGGATACAGACATGTACTTATGGGCTGAATCTCAGTCCTACTGCTCTCTTACTAACATTGTATAAATGGGTTTTCTCAAGGAGTCTTGTTAGTTAATGTATGTTTAAAGTACAGGGGTTAAAATACTATTGATAATTGTTACTCATTTAATGCAATTAAACACATACAAAAATCAAAATAGCTCAAAGCTTTCAAAAATGGCCCCAGAGCAATGTCTGGTTCCGTGTCCAAAACAAGGACAAGTAAACAAAGAAGGAGTTGGGCTTTTATAAAAGCCAGGGAGGAAGAGGTGGGGTCCAATAACTGAAGCCGGACGTGACCTCGGTAGGGGGCGCAGTCATGTAAGGGAAGCAGGAAGTACTTTATGTTTGTTTCTCTTCAGGAGATCTGTAGGAGGAGAGGAAAGGTTAGTGCACTTCGAAAAAACCTACTCTTGTTTTCCGCCCTCAGTTAGTTCCTTAGCCTGCCTCCCAAGCGCACGTGTGTGGCAATATCCGATAAAGAATTTTGATAATTGTTGGTGAGTGAGTTTCATAAAAGTACAAATGTTCAATAAATCAGCATATTTAGTTAAAATGACATAATTTGAAAAAAGGAAGGTGTCATCTTAAGACATTTGTGGTTGTAAAAATGCATACTCATATATTTAATTATGCATCAATATCCTAAATGTTCTCCTGTGATGAAGTAGTATCCATCTTTGATGGATTCTTTCCTTGCTCCTAATACTGCCAGGATCATTTTAGCTTTTCGCTATTATAAATTGGAATAGTCTGTCTAGAGAACACATTTTGTGATAGCTTAAACAGCTTTAGTTCACTTTAGTGTGTGACCTAATATGAAGCAATACAAATTAAATAATGAAGTAATGAGGGCAAATTAAATATCAATGTACAAAATATTGCAATAAATGAAGCATGCATGATACGTACAAAAAAATTAAAGCCCAATCTCCATAAGCAAAACTGAAGAGCATCAAAAAATGCAAATTTAAAACATTACTATGATAAAATTGTTGACACTTGCATACACTGTTAAAATTGTATAAATAAATTCCAGTATGGGAGAACAGAGATGTTGCAAAAGGTTATTGTTTGGTGAATGTGTGATTTCTGTACTAATGACAGAAGTAGAAATTTCCCAGGATCTCTCAGCAATGAGTAGGAAAGGCACTAAAGTGATAGCAAAGAGATGGCAGCATTGGGAACTGTATGAATGATGAAGCAACCTTTTAACAAACCAATACAAATTATAGTGGCATGTCTTGTATTCTTTGGGTACAAACTTTATCTCTCTTTCCTTGCAAGGATGATGGGTGATTCACAGGCATGAAAAGCACAGATAGAAAGAAAGGACATGCCAAATGTGTTTCAAATGCCCTACACCATGAAACTCTACTTCCTTCACTGGAACTTAGCATTTCCGTCAGGGGCATAACCAGAAATTAATTTCAGTTGAGGATGAGAAAGTATGCAAATTATAATTCTGTTTGTGGTAAATCAGTTGGAGCTGTCATAAAATATATTTCAGGTGGGTAGGGGTTCAAACTTGAGGTCCCTCTGGCTGCACCTGTAATTGAAGTTTGCTCAAATTGCTGTATTTTCTGTGGCTTCTGGCAACTGGGCCACAATGTTTCTTATAATAAGCTTTCTCTTAATGATGATTTGCACTTTCATGGAAGGATATTATTTACAACAAGCAATGTCGTCAACAACAACAATCACATTTGGAAATCCACAAATTGCATAGGAACTTTCTTTTGACTGTGTGCAGGTCATGTTATATACTGTAGTGAAATGACTGTTTATGCACTCCATACACTGGTGTCTGAGCAGCTTCCTTTAAAAGTAAATTTTATATAACTTACAGAAAAATACCTCTAGCAAGGCATCTTTTGGAATAATCAGAATGTCCATATTTTTTGGTCAGAAGATCTACCATCTACCATTTTTGACTTTCAACAGAAGACTGCAGTGTAAATATTTTGCTTTTTTAAACAATATTTTTTACTTCTCCTGCTGGTTTACTCTGTCAATAATACTTGCTATAATATTCACTTCTGTATTCTGTCTTTAACTCTTTTGAAGAATATTTCAGCATTTTAAGAAAATGGCATGTAGTAAAACTGCAGTTTTCCAACTGACAGCATGATGAGAACAGTATAGATATAATTGTGGGAAAGCTTCCCACCATATCCTGAGGCAGTGAGACAAGAGACCAACTCTCATACACATTTGCAAGGGTCACTCATTTTCAAAAAGCCATTGAGAGCCTCTTTTCACCAGTGAAAGGAAGTGAAGGAACCAGCCGACAGAGTGTTAAGTTTAATAATTTATTCATGTGACATACAGCACATTTTAGAAGTTTTAGTTTTATTATTTGTGCAATTTTAGGTTCCTCTGTTGTCAATAAAGAAAACTACCAAATAATATCTAGTAAAATATGTGGAAAATAATTTTGCCTACTTCCTTATATGAAAACGCAATTTGCTGTTGACTCAAATGCCCAAAGATGACTGAATTTATTGCCTACTTCTTCTCCTTCAACTGCCTGAAGCTAACATGAATGCAAAATTGAAAACAGCTGCATAAAATCTTTTATAAGGGATGATTTCTATAGGACACTGCACAAAATTAAATTAAAGGCAAAACTATATATTGTATTTTGTTTTTATCTGCATCAAAAATGCTTTGTATATGTCATTAAAATGTTCACCATCTGAGGTGGGCTAGCGCCCTGCCCAGGGTTTGTTTCCTGCCTTGCGCCCTGTGTTGGCTGGGATTGGCTCCAGCAGACCCCTGTGACCCTGTAGTTAGGATATAGCGGGTTGGATGATGGATGGATGGATGGATGGATGTTCACCATGTTTTTTTTTAATTTTTTTTTAATTTTTACTTCTTTAAAATTTATTTTGCAGGATGCCCACTGCTGCCAGCTAGTTCTTCTTATTATGGAATTGACAGTTGTGAAGGACAGAATGGTTGTCCACATGACTGTTTTATTTTGCTGAGTGAAGCCTTTGTTTTAGTTGATTTAATGATAACATTTATTTTGCCTTGTTCTCCCATGGTAATTTTGTATTTTAAAATATTTATTGTAGCAAGAAAACATACAGAAATAATAAGTTACATGATACAAAATAGCAAAGGTGAAAAAAAAACAGGTGAAAGAGAAACTACCAAAACATTAGGGATTGTAATGGGAGTCTATTTACTTTGTTGGGCACCTTGCTATATCTCTGGCCTACTTGATTCATACTTGTATTTAGTGCTCTTTTTACAATAAAAAATGTCTTTATTTGGTCAGCTTCCATTAATTCATGTATGAATCCGATCATTTATACTTTGTTTTATCCCTGTTTTAAAAAATAAGTCAATCTCATAATAACACTGAAGACCTTGTCTCCCGAATCTTATTTAATCAGTTTGTTTATACACAACCAGTAAATCTTTTTTTTTTGTGTTTGTGTTGCAAAAACTTTGCTAGATGGCACTTAAATGTCAACACTGTTGGAAAACATGTGAAGCCCATAACATGTCTATGTCTAGTCACTATTCAGGGATGGGATGTAGTGGTAATCCACTCCTGCAAGCACTAGGGGGTCCACATCAATGACAGTTTGAACTGGTCTCATAACACAGAGGTACTATGTATGAATGAGCAGACCAGGCTCTTTCTCCTTAGGAGACTACCTTCCTGTAATGTAGGAAATTACATCTTTCACATCTTCTATAACTCTGTGATGGCCAGTGCGATTTTCTATGCTGTGGTGCTCTGGGCTGGTAACATCACTTCAAGAGATGCTCACTGAATCAACAATCTAATTAAAAGGGCAGGTTCAGTTATGAGATGCACACTGGACTAATAAATGTAGTAGCAAATGAAGAAATTGAAACAAACCTAAGTGCCATTATGAACAATGCTGCACAATTTCTCTCTGACACACTAATACTGAGGACTTTCAGTCCACAAATTATTCAGCAGAAGTGTGTCAACAAACGCTACTGGGGCTCCTTTATACCAACAGCAATATGCCTGCATAATGTCTCGCTAGGACCGTGACAGCCAAGTCAGAAGCTTCCTTTCTTTATAATTTTTCTTCATTCTGGTCATTCTGGTGTGTGTTCAGACCATAGTATATGTATGTATGTGTGTGTCTGTGTGTAAATTTATTTATTTAATGAACTTCTGTAAAAAGGCTAATTTCCCCGTGGGACAAATAAAGTTCTCGGTATCTATCTATCTATCTATCTATCTATCTATCTATCTATCTATCTATCTATCTATCTATCTATCTATCTATCTATCTATCTATCTATCTATCTATCTATCTATCTATCTATCTATCTATCTATCTATCTATCTATTGTGAGACTTGCCCAGACACCACCAGTCGGAAACTACATCTTTATAAAAGCACACGTTTATTAAGCACAAATTAACACAGTGCACTCAGCACTAATCACCCCTTGCACAGACTTCTCTCAATGTCCTTGGCCGCCTTTCCTCTCCTCCTGGGAGCTTCGTCCTGCTCCTGCTCTCAACTCTAGCTCCCCGACTGTAGAAAGGCGGCCCCTTTTATTCCCGCATGGATGTGCTCCAGGTGGCTGATGACGTCCTTCCGGCAGCACTTCCTGGTGTGGCGGAAGTGCTGCCCTTTGCACCGGAAGCACTCCGGGCGTCCCTGGCAGATTCCTCCGCCATCTTGCCAAGTGTGGCAGAAGTAAAGGTCTCCCGGGTTCTAGGAGGCTCAAGGCGCTCCCTGGCGGTGGCCATGCGTCCCAACGATTTGGAAAGTCTCTCCTCCTCTCCCGTGGTCTTCTCCTGCTCCAGGGCAGTTGCCCCCTCATGACCCAGAAGACATAACAGTCACCTTCTGGTCCTTCTAGGCATCCCAGCCGGGTCAGAACCCCAGCCATCTGTGACACTATCTATCTAACCCTACAAATATATACAATTTATAAGATACAAATCTTTCAATCCCGGAGGTGATATCTACCCTATTTCAATCTGCACAACATTAATAGACATTTTAATTTATAGACTGTAGTAAGAATGCAGACTCAGGATGCAGATTATAAACAGGAGGTGAAAGTAAATGGAGAATCAGACACAGAAAGGCAGAGATACCTCAGGTCTTTATTGACTACGGTGCTTTGTGATGCAGTCTGGACTAATAACAGCAATGATAATACAAGTAAAACTTTAAATTTAAAAGAACAAAAAAAATTTTTCAGAATGCTACATTCTGCTTAAGCCTGTTACACTTTTTAATATCCAGATGTCTCCCCAGTCTTTTCATTAAAATGACTATCACCAAAATTGTGTTAAATGTATATTTTAGGAAGTCATTAAGTAACATCCTGAAGCATTCTTGCTCCAACTTAGAGTCACAGTGGGGTATGACCCATCATAACAGCATTGTACACAAGGCAGGATTCATCCAAGATCAGGGTTTGTCTCAGGTCTCACTCGCATTCACACACTCACACTGCAACAGTTTTGAATTGCTTAACCTGTGTGTCATTAGGGATAAGTTAGAAAACCAGAGTAACCAGTAAAAAAATCTCCATACAGGGAGAACTCCACACAGACAACAAACGGAACTCAAATACTCAAACACACCTGGATTTGTGAGATAGCAGAGGTAATGTTTGTATCTAGCTGTCACTCACTGTCAACAAAATGTGAACCTGAATTTTATATTTATATAACAACTTTTCCCGTGACCCTGTGTTCGGATTCAGCGGTTTGGAAAATGGATGGATGGATGGATGGATGGATGGATGGATGGATGGATGGATGGATGGATGGATGGATGGATGGATAACAACTTTTTTATATTTCTAAAGTTGGATAATTGTCAGGATGACTTAGGGCACACACTAAGACTAAACCAGCAGCCTTAAGGCTTAACAATCTAAAAACAAATATGTTTTATTTAAACACAGAATGTGGTTAAAGCCACCAGATTGCCACATTGGGAGCTGACTGAAATAACAACCAGCATCTCTAGGAGTACTGCCAGCTCATGATTGGCTATTATTGTCTTATGCAACAACATAAAGAATTTACATCAACAATACATTCATATTCCAGGAGAGCTCTAGAGACACAAAACTAGTCTTGCGGCTTCTATAAATATCAGTTGTTTGTCAGTGTTCTAAAGGAATATGTTCTGGTTTGTTTTTACTTGAAGACTCTTACAAATTGCACATTAATGGATGGCAGTTATTTGAAGTCTCAACAGCTTGTACAGTATTGCTATCCACATGACAATCGATCCTGCCTCCGAGAAATAAGATCATCAGCTGTGTATGGAATGTTGTACATTTTGTCAGCACTTTCTGTGATGCTAACCGTGGTGGGAAACTTACTGGTGGTCATTTCTGTCTCTCATTTTAAGCAGCTTCACACACCGAGCAACCTCCTTGTGCTTTCACTTGCAGCAACAGATTTTTTGATTGGCATATTTTTGATGCCTTTTAATATATCAAAAATCATTGAAAACTGCTGGTATTTTGGAGACAGATTCTGCTTTTTCAATGCTTTAGCCGATTACACACTGACATCAGTTTCTGTCAGTAATTTAATATGTATAGCCATTGATCGCTACGTTGCTATATGTGATCCTTTACTTTACTCTGCTAAAATTACAGTTCCTATTGTACAGTTAATCATTATAAGTAATTGGATATTTTCTGTGGTATACACATGGGCAGTTTTCTTTTTTAAGAGATGTTACATTTCTTTTGGTAGTGTTAGTGTTTGTGTAGGAGATTGTGAAGGATTCTATGCTGAATCTTGGGTGTTAATGGAGTTTATCATTATGTTTCTTATTCCTTGTGCTGTGATGGCAAGTCTGTATTCCAAAATCTTCTTAGTTGCAAGGAGACATTTGAAAATAATTAATTCTGTCAATCAACAAATTTGTACTAAAGAATTACATCAAAACAAAAGACCGAAAAATTCAGAAAGAAAGGCAGCAAAAACACTGGGAATTGTAATATCAGTTTACTTTATTTGCTGGGTGCCTTTCTATACATGCAAAATTATTTATACTTACACTACTTTGCCTGTATCTAATGTCATGTTTAATATTTTGGTATGGCTCGTTTATTTCAACTCTGGCATGAATCCAATTATATATGCTTTGTTTTATCCCTGGTTTAAGAAATCAGTAAAGCTCATAGTGACATTAAAAATATGCACTCTTGAATCATCATTGATTAATTTATTTTCTGTAAACAATTAGGTACATGTTATTTTCATATTTCTTATCCTGAGTGAGAGTTAAATAGATGTGTTAGCAAATGACTGAAGCATGTGCATGCAAAATTTAGAAAATATTTATAAGAAGGCATATTCAAATAGAACTACCATATTATTCCATGTATTAGTTGGAATGGAGAAGATATGATTAAAACACATAACTTCACATATAAATGAAAGAGCATACCAAGAAATGCAGTCACAAATCAAGCAGGGGATACAGACATGTACTTATGGGCTGAATCTCAGTCCTACTGCTCTTACTAACATTGTATAAATGGGTTTTCTCAAGGAGTCTTGTTAGTTAATGAATGTTTAAAGTACAGGGGTTAAAATACTATTGATAGTTGTTACTCATTTACTGCAATTAAACATATACAAAACTTTTTCAGCTGTTTATTTTAGGATACAGCTTTGCTAATCTTATGTCACCTACCGTATATACTCACGGATAAGTTCTCCTGGGGATAAGTCAGGACTTGATTTTACAATATAATTTCTGGTATTTTATAATGTCACTCATATAAGTCGAATGTGGAAAACTCACGCTATTGGTATGTGGTGATATTTTGCATATAAGTTGATAAATATTTTGTATGTCTATATTTGTAAGTTAGGCAAAACTAAGTCAGGAAAGTGAATTTTACGACAGAGTTGGGAGAAGTGCCTGAAACAAGTTTGGTAAATGTTTCTCTGAAGTCTCTCAACCCCCACACAAAGCCAGGCTGCCTAACTGCCAAGCTTTACCTTAACATATGGTTTTGGGGAATGGCAGATGTTAAGATGTTCTTTGCTCCATTGGTCTGAAGCATGGCTGTTTGGAATTGGCTTGTATCAAAAATCTTTAAGTACCGTGACACCCTATTGGCTTTAGGGGTTGGACAGAACACCCATAAATTTTCTTGCTTTATCTCACCCTCTCTCTCTCTTACGAACATCTGATGAACATCACACCATGAACTGACAAGGACAACACAATGAAGAGCACAGCTCGACAACCATATTGAGACAGGCATGCAGCCTGCTCTGAAGAAGAAAGCTGGCCACAAAATGATGCCTTAGCTAGAGACATTTTAAGTAACTAACAAGTCTGTGTGCCGCCTGAAACTACACAGCACCATTTATCAGGTTGTATGGTTGCCAATATTCAAATGTACTTTGCATATTGTTATTATTTATGAATATTATCAATAATACATTGTTTAAATTGTAACTTAACTCCTGCTTATCTTTTACTACACCTAATTGCATGAGGTTATACATGTAGAAAGGAAGGTGGGGAGAAGTTATATGGGACAATACCTTATAAACAGTGGTAAGTCTGTGAGATTAGAGGCATTCTGAGAAAGGCTACATATTAATACAAAAGGGGAAAGTAGAGCAATATATTACTCTACCAAGACAAAACATGGTACAAATGATTATGATATGCTAACTCTCACCTGAGAGAGTAATCACGGAGCACACTGCCTTTTTTTCTATGTGGGTGCGGCAATGTGCTGTATCAGCGCGTGCTCCTAACCTCTCTCTCTCTCTATCTATTGTGCCTACGTGACCACATGGTAATACCCAAACTATTCCAAAGCAACGTTTGGACTGATTTGTGTTTTTTGTATCTCACACCCTCATACACCTTTATCGTAAGAGCATCCCTTATCTACAAAGGAGCGTTCGATCAGAAGAAAATATGAAGCTGGTTTTAAGGTAAACATCGTTGAAGTAGTAAAAGAAATTGGTAACAGTGTTGCTGCAACAAAATTCAATGCGTCTGAGAAACTGAGGTGAGATTGGAGGAGGCAAGAAGATGTTAAAACAAAAAATTAAGTGTCGCATTTTTGAACAGGCGTACAAGTCGGGGTCTGATTTTATGATCGATTTTACGGGTTTCAAGACCTGACTTATACGTGAGTATACACGGTATATATAATGTGTATCCACTTCAGCATGGTTGTACAGTGGTAAGGAGACCAGTGTTCACACCCTGGGGTCCTTCCTGCATGGAGTGTGCATGTTTTCTCTGTGTCTGTGTGGATTTCATCTGGGTGCTATGGTTTCCTCCCACTGTCCAAAGACATGCAGGTTTAGTGAAGCTAAATTGGACCTGGTGTGTGTGTGTGTGTGTGTGTGTGTGTGTGTGTGTGTGTGTGTGTTTGTGTTCTCCCTGCAATGGACTGATGCCTGGTCCAGGGTTTGTTCCTGTCTTGTGCCCTGTGCTAGCCTGGGATAGGTAGGCCCCAGCATCCTCGTGTTCCTGGCCAGGATTAAGCAGGAAAGAAAATCACATGACATGATACTTCCTTCTACACTGCAGGACTCTTTATTTGTAAGCATACGTCAGGTAAACAGTTACTTGTACTGTACTTGAAGAATTGACACCAACCTCATTACTTTCTAATATTATAGCTTAAAAGCTCTATGGTTATGGAACCCTTTGTGCTATACTGTCATTAACTTAAAAAAGAAACTCTGATGCTGAAAAAAGTTGTAAATGATGTGAACAACATTTTTTGATATTTTCACAAAACACATTTAAGAGGTGGTGGTCCCCCTCTTTAAGAAGGGGGATTGGAGGGTGTGTTCCAACTACAGAGGGATCACACTCCTCAGCCTCCCTGGAAAAGTCTATTCAGGGGTCCTGGAGAGGAAGGTCCGTCGGATAGTCGAGCCTCGGATTCAGGAGGAACAGTGTGGTTTTCGTCCTGGTCGCAGAACAGTGGACCAGCTCTATACCCTTAGCAGGGTCCTGGAGGGTGCACGGGAGTTTGCCCAACCAGTCTACATGTGTTTTGTGGACTTGGAAAAGGCATTCGACCGTGTCCCTCGGGGAATCCTGTGGGGGGTACTCCGAGAGTATGGGGTACCGGCCCCCCTGATAAGGGCTGTTCGGTCCCTGTACGATCGGTGCCAGAGCTTGGTCCGCATTGCCGGCAGTAAGTTGAACCCATTTCCAGTGAGAGTTGGACTCCGCCAGGGCTGCCCTTTGTCACCGATTCTGTTCATAACTTTTATGGACAGAATTTCTAGGCGCAGCCAGGGCATTGAGGGGGTCCGGTTTGGTGGGCTCAGGATTGGGTCACTGCTTTTTGCAGATGATGTTGTTCTGTTTGCTTCATCAGGCCGTGATCTTCAGCTCTCTCTGGATCGGTTCGCAGCCGAGTGTGAAGCGGCTGGGATGAGAATCAGCACCTCCAAATCCAAGACCATGGTCCTCAGCCAGAAAAGGGTGGAGTGCCCTCTCAGGGTTGGTAGCGAGATCCTGCCCCAAGTGGAGGAGTTCAAGTATCTCGGGGTCTTGTTCACGAGTGAGGGAAGAATGGAGCGCGAGATCGACAGGCGGATCGGTGCGGCATCCGCAGTAATGCGGGCGCTGCATCGGTCTGTCGTGGTGAAAAAGGAGCTGAGCCGCAAGGCGAAGCTCTCAATTTACCAGTCGATCTATGTTCCTACCCTCACCTATGGTCATGAACTATGGGTAGTGACCGAAAGAACGAGATTGCGAATACAAGCGGCTGAAATGAGTTTCCTCCGCAGGGTGTCTGGGCTTTCCCTTAAAGATAGGGTGAGAAGCTCAGTCATCCGGGAGGGACTCAGAGTAGAGCCGCTGCTCCTCCGCATCGAGAGGAGTCAGATGAGGTGGCTCGGGCATCTGATTAGGATGCCTCCTGGACGCCTCCCTGGTGAGGTGTTCCGGGTACGTCTAACCGGGAGGAGGCCCCGGGGAAGACCCAGGACACGCTGGAGGGACTATGTCTCTCGACTGGCCTGGGAACGCCTTGAGATTCTCCCAGGAGAGCTAGAAGAAGTGTCCGGGGAGAGGGAAGTCTGGGCATCTCTGCTCAAGCTGCTGCCCCCGTGACCCGACCTCGGATAAGAGGGAGACAATGGATGGATGGATGGCATTTTATTAGAGATTCATATAATATGTTCTCAGGAACAGTTTAAAGCACTGTTACTTATTTCAGGGGTACACACCCTCTCCTCCATTATATCTTGGATGCATCTGAATCCTCTTTAAAAAGCCATTTGGCTCTCCAAGGGCATTGTCACTATTTTCCTTCTTGACACTGCTGAAATTTTTAAAAATATTAAATATTTCAAATAACTCATATTTAAAAGCATTGAATATATACAAATACCCATTAGGAAAAAAAGAAAGGTCATAATCTCTGGAAGTTTAGCAAACAATAAAAAGTTACAATCAGCTTTACATTCCTATTTATCTTGGTAACCCTAAATTAGCAGATAGACACAGTGTGAAAGTGGCATAAGTACAAGTTAAAAATGAAAAGGAAAAAAGACATTCAAATTATTAAAAATCAAAGTATACTCTTCTGATTTGTTATGGATACACTATAAAATGCTCCAAACAATTAACTATTTACAGTAAACTGTATGCACAATAATGGAAAGATAAACGTTTAAAAATCACACTAACATAAAACATTTCTGCATTCTTTGTACCTTAAATAAAGTGACTAAAATGAGGAAAAGATGGTTTTGAATCTGATTCACTCTGAAACTCTTGCTTAACCCAAACTTCCAGCAATGATTGTGCAAGAAACAGTACATTTAAAATTGCTTTTATAAAACTGACTTGTCAGATGTAAACAACCAAAATCTCAGGTTTTATATTTTTTAAATATGATGCACATATATATCAGGACAATGATACTGTATGTACCAAGTTTGTTGTTCCTTGCTCCAATTGTGATATTACATTTAATCAAACAACATTAGTGCAAAGGAGCATTAAAGTAAACTTCAAAATATATTTATGCAGTTATAGCAAATATTCTATTTACATGTGCCTGATCTCTGATATTATGGGTGGAATTTTCACCAAATCTCAGGTTGCAGACAAAACAAGGAGCTTGTTTTGTTGTATGTGTTGAAATTTGGGAAAGTTTTAGGAATTTGTTTGTTTTTAATATAAACCACCTTATTTTTGATTTTTTCATTTTTCTTATTTCACAGGTTGATGACCTAATGAAGAGATTCTCATGAAATGCTTCAGTGTTAATTTGCCTAAGTAGCACACTTCACACTCACTTTACTTATAGTACTTTATTTAAAGATTTGGATTGCTTTCCTTAAATGTGATGCATTTGTGTTTATTTCAACATTATGCCTGTTACTATGGCTCCATGTTATTTTCATTTTTTGTCAGTTTCTATATATATTGTTGTAGTTTGGTATTTGTTTTTCATCAATTTAGGCTGTTTACCCTTATGCTAATTTATATGTACTGTGTATTTGTGTGTGTGATATATATAAAAGAACTCATGAGACATGGGTGCAAGGGTTTGGGGTATCAGGCCTGATAGCCCCATTTAATGACAAAAAGCAGCCTATTTCAGCTCAAATAATACTAAAACAAAAGAAAAATTAGGTCAAGGCACCCAATGCACAACGTGCTATCGAGAACTACATCCTGGTACTGAGGGTTCTCATGGAGAGCAAACGCGAATATTGGTATAGTTTCTTTGCAGCCTTTGTTGATTTTCATAAAGCTGCCCTATGAGACATCCTGAGACTTTGCGGGATCCCCTCAAAGTTTCTGGATATCATGGCCTGCCTATACAATGCTGCTTACTGTAAGTGCTGTGCAGAGTGTAGACAGAACTCTGCCTTTTTTCCAGTTGATTCTGGGGTTTGTCAGGGGTGTGTTTTGCTCCTAGTCTGTTCAGTGCTTGCATGGAATTGGGCAAGGTCATGGGGTGCAGTGGCTATGTGGCATCTGTTAGTGAAGAAAGATTCACTGATCTTGACTTTGCTGACAATGCTGTGATCTTCGTGGAGTCAATTGAGGCTCTGATCAGAGCTCTTGAGAGACTGGGGTGGTGAGTGTCCTGGATAAAAACCAATATAAATACTTTTAATGACCAGTTGGGCACAGCCATCAAAGTGTGTCAGTCTGCAGAGAGAGTGTCGATTTTGTCAAGAGGTTTACTTACTTTTGCAGCGACATTCATGTCTCTGGTGAATCTTCCTATGAAGTCAGTAGACGGATTGGGAGATTATGGGGGGGTCATGAGGTCGCTGGAAAGGGGGGTGTGATGCTCCTGATATATATACAAAAGGACGAAGGTCCAAGTCTTTAGAGTCCAGGTGGTTCCTGTCTTGCTATATGGTAGCGAGACATAAATGCTATCCAGTGACCTGAGATGAAGACTAGATTCCTTCGGTACTATGTCTCTTGAGCAAATCCATGGGTAGCGCGGGCTTGACTTTGTGTGGAATGAGTGGTTGCTCACGGTGTCCCGAATGAGGCATATTACCTGCATTGTCAGGGAGCATCACTATTCCCCAAATTTGATCTGGCTCACAAGGATCCTCATTGTTGAGGATGTAACACCTGGCTGCAGCAAATAGATGGTCATCTCCAAAGGGTTGGACTGGACTGCGTGTCTGCCTGGGGGTTTGCCAAACAGGATCCCAAACTGTTTCATCATGTGGGGGGTACGGCAACTTACAGACCTGCTGTTTTAAGTTCAGATCCCACAAAATTGTCTGTAAGATGTTTGCACATTCTCTTTTACACATTCTCTGCATGACATAATAGGTGTTCTCTTGTATCCCCAAAGTTTTGCACGTTAGGTTGATTGGCATTTCCAAATTGTTCCTACATGGGTATGTGCATGATTGTGCTTCATGGTGGATTACATTTGGATTGAGTGGAGTACAATTTAAAGGACTTTACCTTAGAAGCAGAGTTATACAACTTAAAATGTGAGTAAATCATAGTAACTCATCTGGTAATTCATCCTCCCCTAAACCCTTGTTAGCAAGATTAAATAAAAGTGCTGTCTAATTCACCAGCTAATTTGAGAGTGAAGACTTTTTTTTCTGCACTCATGGTGTTATAAGTGGGATCAACAACCTCTGGCCATTAAAAGAACCTGTACCTATTCTGGGTGAATTAAATGGCAGTACTGAAAATAAATAACACATTGAAGGTGGGCATCATTTTAAATTCCTACTTTGATGTTTGCTTTCTTTGCCAGAAGATAGCCTTCGTTTACAATGTGATTGTACTTTTATCTGAAATCATACGATACTCTGCTAGGAAAGCTAAAAAAGCTAAGGGATTGGAGTCTACTTAGGGTTTGAGTGGGAGAAAGGAGTGAGTTAAGGCTCCTGTCTTGAAGTTAAAGTGTCCTGCAGCAGTGCTCTGCAAAGTACAGAGGTAAAGGAAGGAATAGCCAGGCTATAAACTGTACATAAACATTATGGGACAGAGCAAGGAAGGAAGCAAGGTTTCTGAGATTGGAGGTGAGAAAAATAAAATGAATGTGTTTTAATGAAGTAATGCGAAGAAAACGAGAAGGGCATGCCAGTATGGTATACTTACCATGAGTCTGGTTTAGCAATAAGCAAATATCATGAGAAGTGGTATAAATAACAGAATTAAAAAGAAAATAAAGGATCACAGTGACCACTGAAGAGGAAACTGAATGGAGGAGTAGAGAACAGAATGGTGCTAAGTCAAATTTCCTTTCAATCAGATGATTTACAGCTTTATTCAAATCATATTTGCAAGAAGGAAGAAAAGGAAAAAAGAAAGAAAAGATAGTTAATAGGTGAAAAATTTTGCTGAAGTAGATGATTACTGGTGACTCCCACCTTACCAACTCTAAGGGCTCGTTTATACTTCACGCTCAGAACGCATACGCACACACATCATAGCTGCCACGTGTTCCCAGCATTCATATGGCGTGTCCTCTGAGCAGGTCCTTAGAAATTAATGTGATGCGTGTGTGAGTTGTAGTACCAGCCAAAAGTTGGGGGGCGCAGTGTGATAAAAGTTGGAATGTGACATCAGAGTCTCTGTTTACTATCTACATGTAATAGAAAGCTGCTTTGAGCATCCTACGGGATCGATGTTTGATGAATGGTTCGATGTGGATTTCCCGGGAAAGGTAGGTCTGTAGGGAACTGAGAAAGACAGTCAGTGCACTCCGCCACCCCCTGGTCGGATGTTTTATTACCATTACTCAGACCTTTTAGCTGCCTCCTACTCGCACATGTGTGACAACTGTTAATAATTACACACATGGAGGTGACACGGTGGCAGAGCGGTAGCACTGCTGTCTCGCAGGGAGTCACGTCGCTGGTATTCCCTGTCTGGAGATGACATGTTTTCCTGCTGGGTTTCCACAGTGTGCTCCGGTTTCCTTCAAAAGATATGCAGATTTGGTGACACTAAAATGACGCCAGTGTATGTGAGTGCTTGTATTCACCTTGTGATGAGCTAATGCCCCACCTAGGAATTTTTTCAGCCTCGTGCCCAATGCTTGCTGGAATGGACATATCCCTGGATTGATGGATTTAACCATTAAACATCCTTTTCAGAGATATTGCGGTAAGGTGTCATCGGAATTTAATGGGTGTTTCAGGCAATTCACAACACAGCGAAGCCAAGTCTGTTCTCACCGTGATAATATCTCACACTGCCACCTGGTGGATTCTTCCAGATTCACATAAAGTACGCACACAAGTATAAACAGTAAAACTCCGCTGGAGCATGTGTTGCGTCGCGTGAAGTATAAACCTGGCCTAACACTTAGTTAGCTACCTGCAATTCCCTCCCTTCGTAATGTACGCAAGTAAAAAGACTGCTTCCTTTATGGTCTTTACTGTGATAGAATGGGGTTACAGTAAAAGAATATAGAAATTAAACATTTCCTGAATTATGGAATCTATTTTAGTAGAGGCTGCATTCAAAACATTACACTACAGAACTCTCAAGCAAGATGAATCTCATTATCTCATGTCATAAACCATTGAAAAACTATATGAATGTCTTATTGAAAGCAATAGTAGATAGGCAGAAATGGTTGCAGCTGAAAAGTGATGAACAAAGCTCTTTGAATTCGCTTCACCTTGAGTTTGATGAAAGCGCTCAGTTTTCAATGGCTTACCCGCCACAGGGTACTTCATCTAGTTAACCTTTTTTTTCCTTTCTTGCATTTTATATTTTAATGGGTAGGAAGATCATTTAACCTACCTGTAATGACATTACTATCAGTAAGACTGAGCTGCTGATGCACTCATTCTCTTTTCCTTGTGCTCAAGCCAGTGGGAAGACTTAATAAAGTAAAAACAAGTTGCCTAAGCCGACATTTCTATGCACACCTCGGGGGACTTGATGCAGTCTGTTGGTACTTCATTAACTTGTGTGGAGGATTTGTTTATTGAGTGAAGTGGTCAGATTCTGCAGCTACATTGACATGTATTTTCCTTGACTCGGTGGAGTGGAAAGAGAAGAGTAAAACACATCCTTGTTATGTAAATAAAAGTCAGGAAAAATTCAGGCAGAAATGGAGCAGGGATTGTAAAAATAAATGTCAGGTGCTGATTAATTATACCATAGCTGTCCTGCTTACAACAGATACATATGTTTTATTGTGAAGTCATGTTAGTTACTGTATGCTACATGGAGAGAGTTACTGGGAAAAAATATGACAGCTAATTTCTTTCAGGTTTACACAATAAATGTAATGCTCGGAACCTATGTTAGCTGAATACATAAAAATTAAATTAAGTATATATTACATTTTCATTGCTGTCTTTGCACAAATTAATTTTATTGTTCTTGGTTTTCCTGTGTTTTGGTAACCACTTTAACACCAACCCTTGTGTATATATCAGACGTTCCTCCTTCTGTAGTTATATTTTTGTTACAATTCTCTTTATAAATAATTAATTAAGGCTTGTTTTCTATCTAATGCTAAGTGTTTTTTTCTGACATGGTGATTGAAAGATGAGGGGATACATTGGTTATTCCCCCTGCAGGAAATGTGTAGGATCTCTGTTACACTTTCCAAGCAGGGACACCCAAAATATGAAAAGTTCATAAAAGGATGAAAGTCTATACTAAATTCAGTTCCAATGATTTTCCTCCTTTAAGTAATTTAAGATATTTTAGGATTACATGGTAAATTTTAAACTTCAAAAAGCATTTTTCAAATTTTGGGCCTCGTCAGGACAAAGGTTGCAGATAGTAGTTGGGACTGGCTGATTTTAGGTAAGGCAACTTGGATAGGTCATTTGTGGATATAACCTTCTATGGTGGTGTAATTTTGAATCCTCACACCGCTTTTTTGTTGACATTTTAGTTTTTGGAATTTATTTTTAGAGGAAAAGAGGATGGCCAAAGAAAAGGTTTATAGATGTTGTGAGAGAGGACATGCAGGTGATGGATGGGGTTAACAGAGCAAGATGCAGAGGACAGGAAGAGATGGAAAAAGATGATCCGCTGTGGCAACCCCTAACGGGAACAGCTGAAAGAAGAAGAGAGAGGCTTAAAATGCTCTTTCTTTTTTTGGGCAGCACTAGGAGTGTTTGTTTAACATATAAAAATTCCTACTGAAATTACATAATATCTTAGATAGGCACCATTAATTATGTGAAAATATGTTTAGTGTTAACACTTTCTTAAGACACTGTAACTAACATTAATTTAGACAAAAGTATATTAATAGACATTTGTTGATATGTTGCTGACTGAGTTAAGAAAATTCATACTTATAACCGAGTTACAATTCTATAACTGTTTATTTTGCAGTACTGTCCACTGCTGTCAGCTAGTTCTTCTTATTATGGAATTGACAGTAGTGAAGGACAGAATGGTTGTCCACATGACTGTTTTATTTTGCTGAGTGAAGCATTTGTTTTCTAATGATAACATTTATTTTGCCTTGTTCTCCCATGGTAATTTTGTATTTTAAAATATTTATTTTAGCAAGAAAACATGCAGAAATAATAAGTTATATGATACAAAATAGCAAAGGTAAAAAAAAAAAACAGGTGAAAGAAAAGCTACAGAAACTTAGGGATTGTAATGGGAGTCTATTTACTTTGTTGGGCACCTTGCTATATCTCTAGCCTACTTGATTCATACTTGTATTTTAGTGCTCTTTCAGCATTAAAAAATGTTTTTATTTTGCTAACTTCCATTAATTCATGTATGAATCCGATCATTTATTCTTTAGTTTATCCCTGTTTTAAAAATAAGTCAATCTCATAATAACACTGTTTGTCTCCTGTATCTTATTTAATCAGTTTGTTTATACACAACCAGTAAATGTTTTTTGTGTTTGTGTTGCAAAAAGTATGTTTGAAAGTTGCTGAGGATTTTATAAAATGACAAATATAATTAATAAATGATGTATGGCGCATAGCCCCGAATTAAAAACACAATTGACAATGTGCTCAAAATTCTTAAAATCTTGTGACAAAATGTTATTTATTGTGGATAAATAAATTATATGAAGTTGAGTATTATTGTTTAAAAATATGTTATTTTTTCATGAAAAAAATATTTTTAATCATTGCTTGTGATTGGGAACCAAAATTAAGGATGTATGTGCTGATAAACAGATCTCCCAAATAAACTACTATAAATAATACATTATGAGGAAAACTAAATTATGACTGTGTTAAATAGAAATATCCCAAATAATTGTATATTGATAATTATTTTTGGAAATATTGTGTTAAAATTATAGATGTGTGAAAATCTTAGCAACAGTTTTGTTTTGTGGTGGGGTTAGTTGGTACTTTATTATTTACTGTTTTACAAAACTGATCTGCATCTCTTTCCAGTTTCTGACCAGGTTTTGTTCATTTCATGACTGATAAGCTCATCTTGAGTGATGGAACACCATATTCAGCTCAACCTGTTACAGACAGAGCCCCCTGTTATTCCACTCATTCAATCTATTCAACACCCTATGTCTGTAAAGCTCAGCTCATTATCGCCTGCTACTAGAAGTCAATGGAGTGAGCTAATAGGATGAGTGAAATTACGCCCATATCAGCAGTTTGAAAACAAGACAAATCACTGTATTTTGAATCATCTGAAGTGGCTGGCAGCACATACAGGTAACCCTGTCAGTAAGAAGTTGCAATAGTCAAGATTTGACAACACCAAGGCCTGAATCATGCATAAGTATACTCTGTCAGATACAGACAGAATATATAGAGTGAATGTGAGACAGTTTGAGTTGGGTCAGTGAAAAATAACTGGTAATTGATCATCAAGCCAAGGTAATAAGTTAAAACAAACAATGATTCAGTGTATGCTGTTTACGATCTAAACCAACCAAAACTTTCTTAAAGGTACAAGATTAAGATCAAAACATTACATCCAAATCTGAGTGAATCAGCCATTTTTACAGGATATGCTGTAGGAGGAAATTGTACTCAAAATTCCAAACACTTTCCTCTAAAATTGTGTTTTGCTGTGACCATCAACAAAAGCCAAGTAACTAGGATAAGCAAGAATTTATATAGGAATGTTTTATTACTATGTATATAGCATGTTGAAGAGAAACAAGCTCCAGGGAACTACTAATATTAAACGCTGGGAAAAAAAGAAAACAAGAAGAAATATTTTATACAGAAAAGTACTCAGTTACTCATATAGTACTTCTGATACAGTACATCTGTTTTATCCTTGACTCTATAAACAAAGCCCATTTTCTTAGGAAAGCTCCTTTTTGAAGCCAGGTAACACAACTAGTGCTTACATGAAGTAAACAATTTCTGTTATACGTTAAAGATTCTAACATTCCTTCAGACAGTGCATGCTGGGTTTATTTATTGAATATATAGGCACAAACTTATTTACAATTAAATGCAAGCCAAGTATTTTATTTCAAAACTATTAAACAAAACAGTTGTGTAAATTAGTGTTGATAGCGTAGCATCCACACCAGTCTGGTATATACAGTACTTGCTGTAATAAGATCAGAAAAATATTGCAGATCTTAACTTCATGTATTACAGTGTAGCACATATAAATTTTAAAAAAGTATAAATATTACAGTTTCTGTGTGATTTGCTTACTTTCTCCAAATTTATTGCCTTGAGTGTAAGGCAATTCTTTCATCTACACCTGCATGACACCCACAATATATTTTCCCAAATCTCTTATGACCAGACGTGTAAGGCAAAATAAAGTATAATATGCTAGGATGGCTACAAATGTAAGCCTCCACCCAATGTGAAGCACTATCAAACAGATACACCAGCTGATTGAAATGTGTTATGTTGCTTTTCATGATTATATAATGAAGCAGTTTTAAGTGAAAATGTTTGCAAGAATTTTAAATAAATATATATACAAACAAGAATCCGTATGCCAAGGAAATATTTAATTTTAAGTCACTCAAGCTTTTAATTGCTTGTTTCTACAATTGTTCAGAAAAAGGAGCTGATGAGTTACTGGCGAGAACAAAAAGATACAGACACTGGTGTAGCCTTGATGGTTATAGTTCCTAAAAAAAATACAGCAGTTCTAATGTTACGTGCTGCCTCTTTCAAACACGCACATATGCAGACATACACACCGTCATCACAACTTGTTAGGAAAACTCTGCCCCTTCTGACAGCATCTTTCTCCCACCATCAGAAATTTTCATTTAAAAAAACACCCTTGTATAGTGTACTCATTGCAGTTTAAAAACTGTTGCCATAAATTCAGACCACATTGTGTATTTGAGTGAAAGCCATGATGTTGGAGTTGTTAGAACTTCTGCCTCATGGATTCAGTGTCCTGGGTTCTACTCCCATTTACACTCCATATCTGTGTATATTTCTCTCTGCCTTTATGTTCATTTCACTCCAGATACTCCCATAATCCAAAGACATGTATGTTAGTATAATCAGCAACTCTTTTTTGCCCTGGGTGGATTTGAGAAAGTCCACTTTCTAGTAATTTCTAGTTACTGAACATACAATAACTTAATTGTACAGCATCTGACATAGGGCAATTAGTGCTTCAAGTGGAGCTTTGTACAGTATATGGTTAATTAATGGAATATACAGTACATATGATGCTGAACAAATATGAGTAGCAAATGTCCCCTTGAATTATTAACAAAGATTTTTCCTCTAAAACAATTCTTTTCAAACTGTATTATTTTCAATATCCAATAAATAGTAAAATATCCAATATATGAACAGTTAGTATTTGTTTTTTCCAGGTTTGGTAATCATTTACTTTTTTTTTGTCAATTGGTTACATTGTTAATGCCATAGTCTCTTTCCTAGTGGTTGGGTAATCAAATCACTTATGAAGTCTTGTACATTTTTTAGAATCTAACCTAGTGACTGCTTCCTCAGCATACCTCCACAAGCTTCCCAAAGCGTGTAGGTGCTGTCGTCTTTGATAGTGGATGGTATAAGCAGCATGTTTTAGAAATTAATTCCTTAATAAGTAGAACACATTGGATGGATTGTAACAAGTATTTTTAAGATTTTCTCTCTATGATCATAATACTTCTACCATGAATGTGTAAAAAATGTTAGTATAGTTTCTGCATTTGAATGTGTAAATCAAGACAAGTTTATTATGAAAAACTCTATTTGAACTCTCTAGATGTGGACTTGAAACTACATTTTCCATGTGATTTAGACACACATTAAAAATATATATTTTTTAGTAGGCATCAGCACAGAAAGGCTATTGATCCGCTACTTTGCTAGATGGCACTTAAATGTCAGTACAGTTGGAAAACATGTGAACCCAATAATATGTCTATGTCCTGTCACTATTCAGGGAGTGGTTGTAGAGGTGGTCCACTCCTACAAGCACTTGGGGGTCCACATCAATGACCGGTTGGACTGGTCTCATAACACAGAAGCACTATGTATGAAAGAGCGGACCAGGCTCTTTCTCCTTAGGAGACTACCTTCCTTTAATGAGGAAAATGACATCCTTCACATCTTCTATAACTCTGTGATGGCCAGTGAGATTTTCAATGCTGTGGTGCTCTGGGCTGGTAACATCACTTCAAGAGATGCTCATCGAATCAACAATCTAATTAAAAGGGCAGGTTCAGTTATGAGATTCACTCTGGACTGATGGTTGTAGTAGCAAATGAAGTAATTTAAACAAACCTAAGTGCCATTATGAACAATGCTACACAATCTTTCTCTGACACACTAATACGCTATTGGGGCTCCTTTATACCACAGTTCAGACCATAGTATATGTATGTATGTGTGTGTCTGTGTCTGTGTGTGAGTTTATTTATTTAATGAACTTCTGTAAAAAGGCAAATTTCCCCGTGGGACAAATAAAGTTCTATCTATCTATCTATCTATCTATCTATCTATCTATCTATCTATCTATCTATCTATCTATCTATCTATCTATCTATCTATCTATCTATCTATCTATCTATCTATCTATCTATCTATCTATCTATCTATCTATCTATCTATCTATGACAATTTGGTACACTTTATACTGAATATACTATATTCAATCTGCACTACATTAATAGTATAATAAGAATAATATAATTGCTTAACCTGTATGTCATTAGGGATAAGTTTGAAAACCAGAGTAACCAGTAAAAAAAATCGCCATACAGGGAGAACTCCACACAGACAGCAAACGGAACTCAAATACTCAAACCCAACTGGATTTGTGAGATAGCAGAGGTAATCTTTGTATCTAGCTGCCACTCACTGTCAACAAAATGTGAACCTGAATTTTATGTTTATAGCAACTTTTTTATACTTCTAGAGTTGGATAATTGTCAGGATGACTTAGGGCACACATTAAGACTAAATCAGCAGCCTTAAGGCTTAACAATCTAAAGCTTTGGCCAGCATATAACATTCTTGCCTACCAAATATGTTTTATTTAAACACAGAATTTGGTTAAAGCCACCAGATTGTCATATTGGGAGCTGACTGAAATAACAATGAGCATCTCTAGGGGTACTGCAGGCTCATGATTGGCTATTTTGTCTTATGCAACAACATAAGGAATCTACATCAGCAATACATTCATATTCCAGGAGAGCTCTAGAGACACAAAACTAGTCTTGCTGCTTCTTTAAATATCAGTTGTTTGTTAGTGTTCTAAAGGAATATGTTCTGGTTTGTTTTTACTTGAAGACTCTTACAAATTGCACATTAATGGATGGCATTTATTTGAAGTCTCAACAACTTGTACAGTATTGCTATCCACATGACAATCGATCCTGCCTCCGAGAAATAAGATCATCAGCTGTGTATGGAATGTTGTACATTTTGTCAGCACTTTCTGTGATGCTAACCGTGGTGGGAAACTTACTGGTGGTCATTTCTGTCTCTCATTTTAAGCAGCTTCACACACCGAGCAACCTCCTTGTGCTTTCACTTGCAGCAGCAGATTTTTTGATTGGCATTTTCTTGATGCCCTTTAATATATCAAAAATCATTGAAAACTGCTGGTATTTTGGAGACAGATTCTGTTTTTTCAATGCTTTAGTCGATTACACACTGATATCAGTTTCTGTCAGTAATTTAATATTTATAGCCATTGATCGCTACGTTGCTATATGTGATCCTTTGCTTTACTCTGCTAAAATTACAGTTCCTATTGTACAGTTAATCATTATAAGTAATTGGATATTTTCTGTGGTATACACATGGGCAGTTTTCTTTTTTAAGAGATATTACGTTTCTTTTGGTAGTGTCAGTGTTTGTGTAGGAGATTGTGAAGGAATCTATGCTGAATCTTGGGTGTTAATGGAGTTTATCATTATGTTTCTTATTCCTTGTGCTGTGATGGCAAGTCTGTATTCCAAAATCTTCTTAGTTGCAAGAAGACATTTGAAAATAATTAATTCTGTCAATCAACAAATTTGTACTAAAGAATTACATCAAAACAAAAGACCGAAAAATTCAGAAAGAAAAGCAGCAAAAACACTGGGGATTGTAATATCAGTTTTCTTTATTTGCTGGGTGCCTTTCTATACATGCACAATTGTTGATACTTACACTACTTTGCCTGTACCTAATGTCTTCTTTAATATTTTGGCATGGCTCATTTATTTCAACTCTGGCATGAATCCAATTATATATGCATTGTTTTATCCCTGGTTTAAGAAATCAGTAAAGCTCATACTGACATTAAAAATATGCAATCCTGAATCATCATTGATTAATTTATTTTCTGTAAACAATTAGGTGCATGTTATTTTCATATTTCTTATCCCGAGTGAGAGTTAAAGAGATGTGTTAGCAAATGACTGAAGCATGTGCATGCATAACTTTAGAAAATATTTATAAGAAGGCATATTGAAATAGAACTATCAAATTATTCTATGTATTAGTTAGAGTGGAGAAGATATGAGTAAAACACATAATGTCATATATAAATGAAAGAGCATAATAAGTAATGCAGTCACAAATCAAGCAGGGGATATAGACATGTACTTATGGGCTGACTCTCAGTCCTACTGCTCTCTTACCAACATTGTATAAATGGGTTTTATCACGGAGTCCTGTTAGTTAATGTATGTTTTAAAGTACAGGGGTTAAAATACTATTGACAGTTGATACTAATTTACTGCAATTAAACATATACACAACTTTTTCAGCTGTTTATTTTAAGATGCAGCTTTGCTAATCTTATGTCACCTACCGTATATACTCACGGATAAGTTCTCCTGGGGATAAGTCAGAACTTGATTTTACAGTATAATTTCTGGTATTTTATAATGTCACTCGTATAAGTCGAATGCGCAAAACTCACGCTATTGGTATGTTGTGATATTTTGCATATAAGTTGATAAATATTTTGTATGTCTTTATTTGTAACTTAGGCAAAACTAAGTCAGGAAAGTGAATTTTACGACAGAGTTGGGAGAAGTGCCTGAAACAAGTTTGGTACATGTTTCTCTGAAGTCTCTCAACCCCTACATAAAGCCAGGCTGCCTAACTGCCAAGCTTTACCTTAACATATGGTTTTGGGGAATGGAAGGTGTTAAGATGTTCTTTGCTCCATTGGTCTGATGCATGGCTGTTTGGAATTGGCTTGTATCAAAAATCTTTAAGTACCATGACACCCTATTGGCTGTAGGGGTTGGACAGAACACCCATAAATTTGCTTGCTTTATCTCACCCTCTCTCTCTCTCTTACTAACATCTGATGAAGAAGCATCTCACACCATGAACTGAGAAGGAAAACACAATGAAGCGCACAACTCGGCAGCCATATTGAGACAGGCATTCAGCCTGTTCTGAAGAAAGCTGACCATAAAATAATACCTTAACTAGAGACATTTTAACCAACTAACAAGTATGTGTTTCACCTGAAACTACACATAACCATTTATCAGGTTGTATCGTTGCCAATATTCAAATGTACTTTGCATATTGTTATTATTTATGAATATTATCAATGATACATTGTTTAAATTGTAACTTAACTCCTGCTTGTCTTTTACTACACTTAATTGCCTGAGGTTATACGAGGGTTGTCTGGGTTCCGCGTGGAATCACTCGAGATAAGTAGCCAAGGATTTTTTTTTCTATTTTTCTCATGTACTTCTATCCTTTTTAAACTTTTTCCAAGTATTCACCGCCAACATCAATGCACTTTTGGGCTCTTCTGACCCATGCCGCAAAGCACTCGCGAAAGGCTGTCTTTGGGAGGTTGTCCAGCTGTTCTTTGACAGCTGCACTCAGTTCCTCTCAAGTTTCGAAGTTGTGGCCTCGCAGGGGTTCTTTCACCTTCAGGAAGAGCCAAAAGTCACATGGTGGAAGATCAGGCAAGTAGGGTGGCAGGTTCAAAACGTTGACACCACTTTCTTCAATGAAATGCTTCGTCGCATTAGCCGTGTGGGCTGGCGCATTGTCATGATGCAAAAAGTGCCTTCGCAAGTTCTTGGACTGGCCTCTAGCCATGTAGAAAGGAAGGTGGGGAGAAGTTATATGGGACAATACCTTATAAACAGTGGTAAGTCTGTGAGATTAGAGGCATTCTGAGAAAGGCTACATATTAATATTACAAAAGGGGAAAGTAGAGCAATATATTACTCTACCAAGACAAAACATGGTAGAAGGGATTATGATATGCAAACTCCCACCTGAGAGAGTAATCACGGAGTACAATGCCTTTTTTTCTATGTGGGTGCGGCAATGCGCTGTATCAGCACGCGGTCCTAACCTCTCTCTTTCTCTATCTATTGTGCCTACGTGACCACATGGTAATACCCAAACTATTCCAAAGCAACGTTTGGACTGATTTGTGTTTTTGTATCTCACACCCTCATACACTTTTATCGTAAGAGCACCTCTTATCTACAATGGAGCGTTCGATCAGAAGAAAATATGAAGCTGGTTTTAAGTTAAACGTCATTGAAGTAGTAAAAGAAATTGGTAACAGTGCTGCTGCAACAAAATTCAATGCATCTGAGAAATCTGATGTGAGATTGTAGGAGGCAAGAAGATGTTAAAACAAAAAATTAAGTGTCGCATTTTTGAATGGGCGTACAAGTCGGGGTCTGATTTTATGATCAATTTTATGGGTTTCAAGACCCGACTTATATGTGAGTATATACAGTATATATAATGTGTATCCACTTTAGCATGGTAGCACAGTGGTAAGGTGACCAGTGTTCACACCCTGTGTGCATGTTTTCTCTGTGTCTGTGTGGATTTCATCTGGGTGCTATGTCCAAAGACATGCAGGTTTGGTGAAGCTAAATTGGACCTGGTGTGTGTGTGTGTGTGTGTCTGTATGTGTTCTCCCTGCAATGGACTGATGCTTGGTCCAGGGTTTGTTCCTGTCTTGTGCCCTGTGCTAGCTTGGGATAGGCCCCAACATCCTCGTGCTCCTGGCCAGGATTAAGCAGGAAAGAAAATCACATGACATGATATTCCCTTCTACACTGCAGAACTCTTTATTTGTAGGCATACATCAGGTAAACAGTTATTGTACTGTACTTGAAGGAGTGGCACCAACCTCATTACTTTCTTATATTATAGCTTGAAAGCTAAATGGTTATGGAATCCTTTGTGCTATATTGTTATTAACTTAAAAAAGTATGCTGAAAAAAGTTCATAACCTCTGGAAGTTTAGCAAACAATAAAAAGTTACAATCAGCTTTACGTTCCTGTTTATCTTGGTAACCCGTAAATTAGCAGATAGACGCAGGGTGAAAGTGACATAAGTACAAGTTAAAAATGAAAAGGAAAACAGACATTCAAATTATTTGCACACTTATTTTGTTCAGTATTGTTCAAAGTATACTCTTCTAATTTGTTATGGATACACTATAAAATGCTCCAAACAATTAACTATTTACAGTAATCTGTATGTACAATAATAAGATAAATGTTTGAAAATCACACTAACATAAAACATTTCTGCTTTCTTTGTACCTTAAACAAAGTGACTAAAATGAGGAAAAGATGTTTTTGAATCTGATTCACTCTGAAACTCTTGTTTAACCCAAACTTCCAGCAATGATTGTGCAAGAAACCGTACATTTAAAATTGTTTTTATTAAAACTGAGCTGTCAGATGTAAACAACCAAAATCTCAGGTTTTATATTTTTTAAATACTAGCAAAATACCCGCGCTTCGCAGTGGAGAAGTAGTGTGTTAAAGAGGTTATGTAAACATATATATACATAAACATATATACATATATATACATATCTACATATACACATATCTACATATACATATATATATACATATATATATATATTTATATATATATACATATACACATCCACATGTATATATATATATATATATATATATATATATATATATATATATATATATATATATATATATATACACATACAGACACATATATATACATATACATATTTACATATCTACATATATATACATATCTACATATATATATAGACATACATATATACATACATACACACACACATCTATCTATCTATCTATCTATCTATCTATCTATCTATCTATCTATCTATCTATCTATCTATCTATCTATCTATCTATATAGATACAGTATATAGTACTGCTTTTAAATTTTTATTAAGAAGAAAATCTTTTTAAATTGAGGGAAAACATACCAATAACAATTTGTTAAGGATCTGTTTTTTTGTTAAGCTGCCTTTACACAGCCTCTCCGCTGTTTTAGAAACGAACGCCATATAAAGCCGTCCTTTCTCCTAGCTTAGCGGTTCTGTATTCTTTTATTGTTCGTTTATAAAGATTGTTATAGTTATTGTGTAGCTATTTGAGACTCACTGTTCTGTTCAGGTACCCATTTCCTTTATGTAGTCCGCGGATTCTCCACTATTTTTTGTTCGTTTATTATGATTATAGTTATTTATTGATTCCCTTCTTTAGCTGACTGCCTGCTCATATAAGGCGCTCTGCTGTTTTTTTGTGAAGCAGCCTTAACACAGCTTTTCCGCTGTTTTATAAACGAACGCCATATAAGGTCTTCCTTTTTCCTTGCTTCGCCAAGGAAGGAGCCTTTTTATTTAATCCACAGGTTCTTCGCTTTTTTTTTTTGCTTTTTTTACGATTGTTATAGTTCTGTTTGTATACCACGTTGTCAGTTCAGCACTCCGGTTGTAATATGACCAAGCTGTGCAAGCTTACTGTTAAGAATGCAATATATAGTTGTACAGGAGAAAAGCAATCTTGCCTCAAATCAATGGCAACCTTTTGTTGGTCTATGAACTTAATTTAAACTTTAGGTTTACACGGTGCTTTGTTTCCGAAGTACCAGCACTCATGAATGTATCTGTATGCGTCAGTCGCTCAAATCCCCGCGCTTCGCACCGGCGAAGTACTGCTTTTAAATTTTTATTAAGAAGAAAAGAAAACCTTTTTAAATTAAGGGAAAATATACCAATAACAATTTGTTAAGGATCTGTTTTTTTGTGAAGCTGCCTTCACACAGCCTCTCCGCTGTTTTATAAACGAACGCCATATAAGGTGTTCCTTTTTCGTTGCTTCGCCAACGGAGGCAGCCTTTTTATTTAATCCATGGGTTGTCCGCTGTTTTTTTGTTCGTTTATTACGATTGTTATAGTTCTGTTTGTATACCACGTTGTCAGTTCAGCACTCCGGTTGTAATATGACCAAGCCGTGCAAGCACACTCTTGAGAATGCAACGTATAGTTGTACAGGAGAAAAGCAATCTTGCCTCAAATCAATGGCAACCTTTTGTAGGTCTATGAACTTAATTTAAACATTAGGTTTACACGGTGCTTTGTTTCCGACGTGCTGCGTTCAGTCAGTTCACGTGAGCCGCTGTCTTGTGTGATGTTGCGATGTCCACGGCTTTATTTAATGTTAGCTAAGACCCGGCACTTAAAAGTTTCTCGCTACAGCAGTTTTTAATCCATTACAAAGTCATCCAAAGTCTCGTTTATATCTCGTGTCTTCTCATTAAACTTGTATCTCGCGAATATGGTATTGCAAACGGCAGTGGGAGCGTTTCTCATTAAACTTGTATCTCGCGAATATGGTATTGCAAACAGCAGCGGTAGCGTTTCTAAAAACTTAATTTAAACTTACGTTTTACACCATGCTTTGTTTCCGCAGTATTGAAGTGATCACTCGTGCTGCATTCAGTCAGTTCACGTGAGCCGCTCTCTTGTGCCTTCTCAATTGTGTAATGAATGTTTTCTTCAGTGCTCTTTGGGGCTCTTCCTTGTTTTCAGTTCATGTGATTACGTAGGAGGTGTGATGACATGATACGCGACTCCACCTCCTCCATTACAGTATATGGACAAAAAAGAGGTTCCAGTTATGACCATTACACGTAGAATTTCGAAATGAAACCTGCCTAACTTTTGTAAGTAAGCTGTAAGGAATGAGCCTGCCAAATTTCAGCCTTCCACCTACACGGGAAGTTGGAGAATTAGTGATGAGTGAGTGAGTGAGTGAGGGCTTTGCCTTTTATTAGTATAGATAACGCACATATATATCAGGACAATGATACTGTATGCACCAAGTTTGTTGTTCCTTGCTTCCATTGTGATATTACATTTAATCAGACAACATTAGTGGAATTTTCACCAAATCTCAGGCTGCAGACAAAACAAGGAGCTTGTTTTGTTGTATATGTTGAAATTTGGGAAAGTTTTAGGAATTTGTTTGTTTTTAAGATAAACCACCTTATTTTTGTTTTTTTCATTTTTCTTAGAATATAGCGCGCGAGAGAGACACACACCCACACACACACACAGCATACGCCGCATAATTATTTATTGATGGGTGAACACTTCCTGAATGACACAGTTGTCCAAATGGGGTGGGTTTGAGGATACGACTGCGAGTGAATGAAAAGATGGAACTCTGGAGAGAGCATCATACAATTGTCCGTGACTGAAAACTGGTTTTGGCAGATACAGGCATATCGTTTTGAAAGTTTGTCCCTGTGCCTTATTAATTATCATTGCAAAGGCCAATCTAACAGGAAATTATCTGCATGTAAAAGTAAAAGGCAAATTTGAATCTGATGGGGTCAGGGATATCCGGGGAATAAGGACAGTTTGTGAGGTAGGAGCTGCGATAGTTGTACACTCCAGTACAATGGAACCTCGGTTCACAACCATAATTCATTCCGAAACTCTGGTCATAACTCGATTTGGTCGTGAACCGAAGTAATTTCCCCCATAGGATTGTATGTAAATACAATTAATCCGTTCCAGACCGTGCAAACTGTATGTAAATATATATTAAGTTTTTAAGCAAAAATATAGTTAATTATTATATCATAGAATGCACAGCGTAATAGTAAACTAAATGTAAAAACATTGAATAACACTGAGAAAACCTTGAACAACAGAGAAAACTTAACACTGCAAGAGTTCACACTATAGCGCTACAAACCGCTCACTAAAAACACTTTTTTAATGAGTTTTAAGCACAGGGAAAAAATGAACATTTGAAAAATCCGTAATTTATTAAACCACCACAAAAAGTAACATTGCAACAATGCACGCTACGAACCGATCGCTGTAAACAGAAGTGAAAACAAAATCAAGCCCGGTGCATTCTTTAACTGCGTTCTCTGCCTTATGCATCCAGCCCCCTCTCTCTCGTGCATGTGTCTCTCTCGCGCGCCTGTGTGTGTGTCTCTCTGTTGCACCTGTGTGTGTGTCTCTTTCTCTCTTGCGCCTGTGTGTGTGTCTCTCTCTCCTGCGCCTGTGTGTGTGTGTCTCTCTCTCTCGCGCATGTGTGTGTGTGTGTGTGTGTGTCTCTCTCTCTCGCGTGCCTGTGTGTGTGTGTGTCTCTCTCACACACCTCTGTGTGTATGTCTCTCTCGCGCGCTTGTGTGTGTGTGTCTCTCTCGCGCACCTACACAGATGAAAGCAACTCAGGTGAGGAGTTGGGGGCAGGCACATGAGCCGGCAGTGCGCATGCATCAGGGAGGGAGGTTAGAGTTGGCGGGCAGGGCTCTGTCTTGCGTGCGTGTGTATGCCATGGTCGGGTGACTTGGTGGATTATATATAGAAAAGCAGCCGGAACCGAAAAGAACAATGAAAAGTCAACGTGGCTCAGAGGTGCATGTGGACTGTAGCAGAGACGAAAGTGACTGAAGCGGTGTTTGGTGAGGTGCTACGTGCCTCGAGAGCGAGGGTGGACTCGGGAGGAGGGTTAAAGTTGGCGGGCAGGGCTCTGTCGTGCGTGCCATGGTCGGCTGCTTAGTGAATTGTTAGTGGGCAGGGCTCTGTGAGTTGGCAGACATGGCTCTCTCTTGCATGCGTCTTGTTTGCCATGGACTTGCGTGCATCTTGCTTGCCATGGTCTGATCTCTGTCTTATGTGCCATGGTCGGCTGATTAGTGAACTGTGAGTTGGCGGGCGTGGCTCTGTCTTGCGTGCGTCTTGCTTGCCATGGTCTGGTCTCTGTCTTACGTGCCATGGTCGGCTGCTTAGTGAATTGTTGGTGGGCGGGGCTCTGTGAGTTGGCGGACGTGGCTCTGTCTTGAGTGCGTCTTGCTTGCCATGGCCTTAGTGAATTATATATATACTGTAGATGAATGTCTTATTGAAAGCAATAGTAGGTAGGCAGAAGTGGTTGCAGCTGAAAAGTGATGAACAAAGCTCTTTGAATTTGCTTCGCCTTGAGTTTGATGAAAGCGCTCAGTTTTCAATGGCTTACCCGCCACAGGGTATTTCATTCATAACTAGTTAACCTTTTTTTTTCCTGTCTTGCATTTTATATTTTACTGGGTAGGAAGATCATTTAACCTACCTGTAATGACATTACTGTCAGTAGGACTGAGCTGCTGATACACTTGTTCTCTTTTCCTTGTGCTCAAGCTGGTGGGAAAACTTAATAAAGTAAAAACAAGTTGCTTATGTGGACATTTCCATGCACACCTTGGTGGTCTTGATGCAGTCTACTGGTACTTCATTAACTTGTGTGGAGGATTTGTTTATTGAGTGAAGTGGTCTGATTCTGCAGCTACATTGAAATTTACTTTCCTGGACTCGGTGGAGTGGAGAGAGAAGAGTAAAACACATCCTTGTTATGTAAATAAAAGTCAGCAAAAATTCAGGAAGAAATGGAGCAGGGATTGTAAAAATAAATGTCAGGTGCTGATTAATTATACCATAGCTGTCCTGCTTACAACAGATAAATGTGTTTTATTGTGAAGTCATGTTAGTTACTGTACTGTATGCTACATGGAGAGAGTTACTGGAAAAAAATATCTATCTATCTATCTATCTATCTATCTATCTATCTATCTATCTATCTATCTATCTATCTATCTATCTATCTATCTATCTATCTATCTATCTATCTATCTATCTATCTATCTATCTATCTAAATGTAATGCTCGGAACCTATGTTAGCTGAATACAAAAAAAGTAAACTAAATATATATTAAATTTTCATTGCGGACGGCACGGTGGCACAGTGGGCAGCGCTGCTGCCTCGCAGTTAGGAGACCTGGGTTTGCTTCCTGGGTGCTCCCTGCGTGGAGTCTGCATGTTCTCCCCGTGTCTGCGTGGGTTTCCTCTGGGCGCTCCGGTTTTCTCCCACAGTCCAAAGACATGCAGGTTAGGTGGATTGGCGATTCTAAATTGGCCCTAGTGTGTGCTTGTGGTGTGTTTGTGTATGTCCTGCGGTGGGTTGGCACCCTGCCCGGAATTGGTTCCTGCCTTGTGCCCTGTGTTGGCTGGGATTGGCTCCAGTAGACCCCCGTGACCCTGTGTTTGGATTCAGTGGGTTGGAAAATGGATGGATGGATGGATTTTCATTGCTGTCTTTGCACAAATTAATTTTACTTTTCTTAGTTTTCCTGTGTTTTGGTAACCACTTTAACACCAACCATTGTGTATACATCAGACATTCCTCCTTCTGTAGTTATATATTTGTTACAATTCTCTTCATTAATAATTAATTAAGGCTTGTTTTCTATCTAATGATAAGAGTTTTTTCTGACATGGTAATTGAAGGGTGAGGGGAGACATTGGCTATTCCCCCTGCAGGAAATGTGTAGGATCTGTTACACTTTCCAAGCAGGGATATGAAGAGATCTGAACAGTTCCTAAAAGGATGAAAGCCTATACTAAATATTTTTATTTATAAAGATTATTTGGATCAGAGTGTATCTACAAGCTACAGTTCCAATGATTTTTCTCCTTTAAGTAATTTAAGATATTTTAGGATTATATGGTACATTTTAAACTTCAAAAAGCATTTTTCAAATTTTGGACCTAGTCAGGACAAAGGTTGCAGATAGTAGTTGGGACTGGCTGATTTTAGGTAAGGCAACTTGGACAGGTCATTAGTGGATTTAACCTGCTTTGGTGGTGTAATTTTGAATCCTCATACCTTTTTTGTTGACAATTTAGTTTTTGGAATTTATTTTTAGAGGAAAGAGGATGACCAAACAGAAGGTTTATAGATGTGATGACAGAGGACATGCAGGTGATGGATGGGGGTAACAGAGTAAGATGCAGAGGACAGGAAAAGATGAAAAAAGATGATCCGCTGTGGCCACCCCTAACGGGAACAGCTGTAAGAAGAAAAACTTTTTAAAATGCTCTTTCTTTTTTTTGGGCAGCACTCTGAGTATTTGGTTAACATATAAAAATTCCTACTAAAATTACATAATATCTTAGACAGGTTTTCATTATTTATGTGAAAATGTGTTTAGTGTTAAACACTTTCTTAAGACACTGCTACTGACATTAATTTTGGCAAAAGTATATTAATAGACATTTGCTGATATGTGGCTGACTGAGTTAAGAAAATTCATACTTATAACCGAGTTACAATTCTATAACTAATTATTTTGCAGTACTGTCCACTGCTGTCAGCTAGTTCTTCTTATTATGGAATTGACAGTAGTGAAGGACAGAATGGTTGTCCACATAACTGTTTTATTTTGCTGAGTGAAGCATTTGTTTTAGTCGATCTAACGATAACATTTATTTTGCCTTGTTCTCCCATGGTAATTTTGTATTTTAAAATATTTACTGTAGCAAGAAAACATACAGAAATAATAAGTTATATGATACAAAATAGCAAAGGTGGAAAAAAACAGGTGAAAGAAAAGCTACAGAAACTTAGGGATTGTGATGGGAGTCTATTTACTTTGTTGGGCACCTTGTTATATCTCTGGCCTACTTGATTTATACTTATGTTTTAGTGCTCTTTCCACAATAAAAAATGTTTTTATTTGGCTAACTTTCATTAATTCATGTATGAATCTGATCATTTATGCGTTGTTTTATCCCTGTTTTAAAAAATAAGTCAATCTCATAATAACACTGGAGATCTTGTCTCCTGAATCGTATTTAATCAGTTTGTTTATACACAAATAGTAAATCTTTTTCTGTTTGTGTTGCAAAAACTATGTTTGAAATTTGCTGGGGATTTTGTAAAATGACAAATACAATTAATAAGTGATATATGTTGCATAGCCCCGAATAACAAACACAGACTTTGTGACAAATTGACAATGTACTCAAAATTCTTTTATCGTGGACAAATAAATTATATAAAGCTGAGTATTTTAGGTATTATTGTTGTAGAGAAAAGCCAAGCAAAATGACACCTTTTATTGGCTAACTAAAAAGATTACAATATGCAAGCTTTCGAGGCAACTCAGGCCCCTTCTTCAGGCAAGATGTAACAAGAGAATGCAAGAAGGGGCCTGAGTTGCCTCGAAAGCTTGCATATTGTAATCTTTTTAGTTAGCCAATAAAAGTTGTCATTTTGCTTGGCTTTTCTCTACATCCATAATGGCTAACACGGTACAACATCCTAGTACTACAGGTATTATTGTTTAAAAATATGTTATTTTTTCATGAAAAAAAGATTTTTAATCATTGCTTGTAATTGGGAACCAAAATTAAGAATGTATGTGCTGATAAACAGATCTCCCAAACAAACTACTATAAATAATACATTATGAGGAAAACTAAATTATGATTGTGTTAAATAGAAAAACCCCAAAGAATTGTATATTGATAATCATTATTGGTAATATTGTGTTAAAATTATAAAAATGTCATTAGTTTCAAGTACTTTAGCACATTTCAAAAAATAAACAATAAATAGAATGGTTAGAATAAAGGAAAGTTCTTGTTAACTTAAGATGCTAGTGGCGTGTTCCAGTGTTGTAAATTTGCATTTTATAGTGTGATTGCGTACTAAAAACTAAATGTTCTATTTTTTTTCTGCTTTACTAAACTGGCCAGCTTCTGTTTTGTTTCAATTTCTGACCAGATTCTGTCCGTTTAATGAGTATTGTCCTCTTATTTTGTGTTGCAGATTACCTTGATACCCACAGCACCTAGTGAAGGATTTCAAGTCTGACTTCAGCACCTGGCTAGGAAACTACCTTCTGGGTTTCGTGCATATGCACTTGAGCAGTGTTTTCAACTCAGTTCTCTTAACGTGTGAAAAGCTTACCAACAGTTTTGTTTTTGTGGTAGGGTTAGTTGATAGTTTATTATTTACTGCTTTACAAAACTGATCTGCATCTCTTTCCAGTTTCTGACCAGGTTTTGTTCATTTCATGAGTGATAGTTCATCTTGGATGAAGGAACACCATATTCAGCTCAACCTGTCAAAGACAGAGCCCCCTGTTATTCCCCTCATTCAATCTATTCAACACCCTATGTCTGTAAAGCTCAGCTCATTATCGCCTGCTACTAGAAGTCAATGGAGTGAGCTAATAGGATGAGTGAAATTACGCCCATATCAGCAGTTTGAAAACAAGACACATCACTGCATTTTGAATCATCTGCAGTGGCTGGCAGCACATACAGGTAACCCTGTCAGTAAGAAGTTGCAGTAGTCATAGTACTTCTACCATGAATGTTTAAAAAAATTGTTAGTATAGTTTCTGAATTCGAACGTGTAAATCAAGACAAGTTTATTATGAAAAACTCAATCTGAACTCTATAGACGTGGAGTTGTAACTACATTTTCCATGTGAATTAGACACAGAAAAAAATACTTATTTTATTATCCACTGCTTTACTAGATGGCACTTAAATGTCAATACAATTGGAAAACATGTGAAGGAAGTATCATGTCTATGTCTAGTCACTATTCAGGGAGTGGATGTAGAGGTGGTCCACTCCTGCAAGCACTTGGGGATCCACATCAATGACCAATTGGACTGGTTTCATAACACAGAGGCACTATACAGTATAATAAAGGGCAGAACAGGGTCTTCTTCCTTCGGAGACTACCTTCCTGTAATGTGGAAAATGATATCTTTCACATCTTCTATAACTCTGTGATGGCCAGTGAGATTTTCTATACTGCGGTGCTCTGGGCTGGTAACATCACTCCAAGAGATGCTCACCGAATCAACAATCTAATTAAAAGGGCAGATTCAGTTATGAGATGCACTCTGGACTGATAGATGTAGTAGCAAATGAAGAAATTGAAACAAACCTAAGTGCCATTATGAACAAAGCTACACAATCTCTCTCTGACACACTAATATTGAGGACTTTCAGTCCACAAATTATTCAGCAGAAGTGTGTCAAGAAACGCTACTGGGGCTCCTTCATACCAACAGCAATATGCCTGCATAATGCCTCGCTAGGACCGTGACAGCCAAGTCAGAAGCTTTCTTTCTTTTAAATTTTTCTTCTTTTTTAGTCATTCTGGTGTGTGATCAGACCATAGTATATGCATGTATATGTGTGGCTGTGTGTGAATTTATGTATTTAGTAAACTTCTGTAAAAAGGCAAATATCCCCGTGGGGCAAATAAAGTTCTATCTATCTATCTATCTATCTATCTATCTATCTATCTATCTATCTATCTATCTATCTATCTATCTATCTATCTATCTATCTATCTATCTATCTATCTATCTATCTATCTATCTATCTATCTATCTATCTATCTATCTATCTATCTATCTATCTAACCCTGCAAATATATTCAATTTGTAAAATACAAATCTTTCACACCCGGAGGTGGTATCTCCCCTATTTCAATCTGCACTACATTAATAGTATAGTAACAATAATATAATTGCTTAACCTGTATGTCATTAGGGATAAGTTAGAAAACCAGAGTAACCAGTAAAAAAAATCTCCATACAGGGAGAACTCCATACAGACAGCAAACGGAACTCAAATACTCAAACCCACCTGGCTTTGTGAGATAGCAAAGGTAATCTTTGTATCTAGCTGTCACTCACTGCCAACAAAATGTGAACCTGAATTTTATGTTTATAACAACTTTTTTATATTTCTAGAGTTGGCTATTTGTCAGGATGACTTAGGGCACACACTAAGACTAAACCAGCAGCCTTAAAGCTTAACAATCTTAAGCTTTGGCCAGCACATGACATTCTTGCCTACCAAATATGTTTTAGTTACACAAAAAATGTGGTTAAAGCCACCAGATTGCCATTTTGGGAGCTAACTGAAATAACAACCAGCATCTCTAGGGGTACTGGGGGCTCATGATTGGCTATTATTGTCTTATGCAAAAACATAAAGAATTTACATCAGCAATACATTCATATTCCAGGAGAGCTCTAGAGACACAAAACTAGTCTTGCTGCTTCTATAAATATCAGTTGTTTGTTAGTGTTCTAAAGGAGTATGTTCTGGTTTGTTTTTATTTGAAGACTCTTACAAATTGCATATTAATGGATGGCATTTATTTGAAGTCTCAACAGCTTGTACAGTATTGCTATCCACATGACAATAGATCCTGCCTCCGAGAAATAAGATCATCAGCTGTGTATGGAATGTTGTACATTTTGTCAGCACTTTCTGTGATGCTAACCGTGGTGGGAAACTTACTGGTGGTCATTTCTGTCTCTCATTTTAAGCAGCTTCACACACCAAGCAACCTCCTTGTGCTTTCACTTGCAGCAGCAGATTTTTTGATTGGCATTTTTTTGATGCCCTTTAAAATAACAAAAATAATTGAAAGCTGCTGGTATTTTGGAGACAGATTCTGCTTTTTCAATGCTTTAGTCGATTACACACTGACATCAGTTTCTGTCAGTAATTTAATATTTATAGCCATTGATCGCTACGTTGCTATATGTGATCCTTTACTTTACTCTGCTAAAATTACAGTTCCTATTGTACAGTTAATCATTATAACTAGTTGGATATTTTCTATGGTATACACATGGGCAGTTATCTTTTTTAAGAGATATTATTTTTCTTTTGGTAATGTCAGTGTTTGTGTAGGAGATTGTGAAGGTTTCTATGCTGAATCTTGGGTGTTAATGGAGTTTATCATTATGTTTCTTATTCCTTGTGCTGTGATGGCAAGTCTGTATTCCAAAATCTTCTTAGTTGCAAGAAGACATTTGAAAATAATTAATTCTGTCAATCAGCAAATTTGTACTAAAGAATTACATCAAAACAAAAGACCGAAAAATTCAGAAAGAAAGGCAGCAAAAACACTGGGAATTGTAATATCAGTTTTCTTTTTCTGCTGGGTGCCTCTCTATACATGCACAATTATTGATACTTACACTACTTTGCCTGTACCTAATGTCATGTTTAATATTTTGGCATGGCTCATTTATTTCAACTCTGGCATGAATCCAATTATATATGCATTGTTTTATCCCTGGTTTAAGAAATCAGTAAAGCTCATACTGACATTAAAAATATGCAATCCTGAATCATCATTGATTAATTTATTTTCAATAAACCATTAGGTGCATGTTATTTTCATATTTCTTATCCCGAGTGAGAGTTAAAGAGATGGTGTTAGCAAATGACTGAAGCTTGTACATGCATAACTTTAGAAAATATTTATAAGAAGGCATATTCAAATAGAACTACCATATTATTCCATGTATTAGTTGGAGTGGAGAAGATATGAGTAAAACACATAATGCCATATATAAATGAAAGAGCATACTAAGAAATGCAGTCACAAATCAAGCAGGGGATACAGACATGTACTTATAGGCTGAATCTCGATCCTACAGCTGTCTTACCAACATTGTATAAATGGGTTTTATCATGGAGTCCTGTTAGTTCATGTATGTTTAAAGTACAGGGGTTAAAATACTATTGACAGTTGTTATTCATTTACTGCAATTAAACACATACAAAACTTTTCCAGCTGTTTATTTTATGATGCAGCTTTGCTAATCTATGTCACCTATATATAATGTGCATCCAATTCAGCATGGTAGCACAGTGTAAGGAGACCAGGGTTCGCGCCCTGGGGTCCTCCCTGTGTGGAGTGTGCATGTTCTCTCTGTGTCTGTGTGGATTTCATCTGGGTGATGTGGTTTCCTCCCACTGTCCAAAGACATTCAGGTTTGGTGAAGCTAAATTGGACCTGGTGTGTGTGAGTGTCTGTGTGTGTTCTCCCTGCAATGGACTGATGCCTGGTCCAGGGTTTATTCCTGCCTTGTTCCCTGTGCTAGCCTGGGATAGCCACCAGCATCCTCGTGCCCCTGGTGAGAATTAAGTAGGAAAGAAAATCACAAGATGTGATACTTCCTTCTACACTGCAGGACTCTTTATTTGTAAGCATACATCAGGTAAACAGTTATTTGTACTGTACTTGAAGCATTGGCACCAATGTCATTACTTTCTAATACAGCATGAAAGCTAAATGGTTATGAAATCCTTTGTGCTATATTGTCATTAACTTAAAAAAATACTCTGATGCTGATAAAAGTTCAGCACCTGGCTGGGCAACTAACATATGGGTTTTGTGCATATTCACTTGAGCAGTGTTTTCAACTCAGTTCTCTTTTTGATAAGCAACGTGTGAAAAACTTACCAACAGTTTTTTATTTTGTGGTAGGGTTAGTTAATAGTTTATTATTTACTGCTTTACAAAACTGATCTGCATCTCTTTCCAGTTTCTGACCAGGTTTTGTTCATTTCATGAGTGGTAGCTCATCTTGGGTGATGGAACACCATATTCAGCTCAAACTGTCAAAGACAGAGCCCCCTGTTATTCCACTCATTCAGTCTATTCAACACCCTATGTCTGTAAAGCTCAGCTTGTTATCACCTGCTATTAGAAGTCAATGGAGTGAGCTAATAGGATGAGTGAAACTGCACCCATATCAGTTGTTTGAAAACAAGACACATCACTGCATTTTGAATCATCTTCAGTGGCTGGCAGCACATACAGGTAACCCTGTCAATAAGAAGTTGCAGTAGTCAAGATTTGACAACACCAAGGCATGAATCATGCATAAGTATACTCTGTCAGATACAGACAGATTATATAGAGTGAATGTGAGACTGTTTGAGTTGGGTCAGTGAAAAATAACTGGTAATTGATCATCAAGCCAAGGTAATAAGTTAAAACAAACAATGATTCAGTGTATGTTGTTTTTGATCTAAACCAACCAAAACTTTCTTAATGGTACAAGATTATGGTGAAAGCATTACATCGAAATGTGAATGAATCAGCCATTTTTACAGGATATGCTATAGGGTGAAATTATACTCAAAATTCCAAACACTTTCCTCTAAAATTTTGTTTTGCTATGACTATCAACAAAACCCAAGTAACTAGGATAAGGAAGAATTTATATATGGCAGGAATGTTTTACTCCTATGCAATTGTATATAGCATGTTGAAAAGTAACTAGCTCCAGGGAACTACTAATATTAAACCCTGGGAAAAAAAGAAAACAAGAAAAGTACTCAGTTACTCACATAGTACTTCTGATACATCTGTTTTAGCCTTGACTCTATTAACAAAGCCTATTTTCTTTGGAAATCTCTCTTTCGAAGCCAGGTAACACAACTAGTACTTACATGAAGTAAACAATTTCCGTTATACGTTAAAGATTCTCACATTCCTTCAGACAGTGTATGGTGGGTTTATTTATTGAATATATAGGCACAAACTTATTTATAATTAAATGCAAGCCAAGTATTTTATTTCAAAAATATTGAACAAAACAGTTGTGTAAATTAGTGTAGATGGCGTAGTATCCACTCCAGTCTGGTATATTCAGTACTCCTTGTAATAACATCAGAAAAATATTGCATTTCTTAACTTTATGCATTACAGTGTAGCATGTTTTAATTAAAAAAAAAGTACAAATATTATAGTTTCTGTGATTAGTTCTGTGATTTGTTACTTTCTCCAAATTTATTGCCTTAGGTGTAAGACAGTTCATTCACCTACAATTGCATGACACCCACAAATTATTTTTCCAAATCTCTTATGACCAGAGGGGTAAGGCAGAACTTTTACTTGCACCCTTGGGCTGAGTCCGCACCCGTACAATACTCTAATTGTCAGCCAGCTTGCTGCTGTTCATTTACTTACATTACGTTTTACTTAAAGTAAAATATGCTAGGATGGCTACAAATGTAAGCCTCCACCGAATGTGAAGCACTATCACACAGATAAACCAGCTGATTGAAATGTGTTTTGTTGCTTTTCATGATTATAAAATGAAGCAGCTTTAAGCTAAGAAACAGCATAACTTTATTTTTTTTATTGAAAATGTTTGAAAGAATTTTAAATGAAAATATATACAAACAAGAATCCTTATGCCAAGGAAATATTTAAGTTTAAGTCAGTCAAGCTTTAAATTGCTTGTTTCTACAATTGTTCAGAAAAAGGAGCTGATGAGTTATTGGAGAGAACAAAAGGATACAGACACTGGTGTAGTCTTGATGGTTGTAGTTCCTAAAAGAAGTACTGCAGTTCTAATGTTACGTGCTGCCTCTTTCAAACACGCACATATGCAGACATACACACCCTCAGCACAACTTGTTTGGAAGACCCTGCCCCTTCTGGCAGCATCTTTCTCCCACCATCAGATATTTTCATTTAAAAAACACCCTTGCATAGACTACTCATTGCAGTTTAAAAACTGTTGCCTTAAATTCAGACCACATTATGTGTTTGAGTGAAAGCCATGATGTTGGAGTTGTTAGAACTTCTACCTCATGCATTCAGTGCCCTGGGTTCTACTCCCATTTACAATCCATATCTGTGTATACATCTCTCTGTCTTTATGTTTGTTTCACTCCAGATACTCCCATATCCCAAACACATACAGTTAGGTCCATAAATATTTGGACATAGACAACTTTGTTCTAATTTTGGTTCTGTACATTACCACAATGAATTTTAAATGAAACAACTCAGATGCAGTTGAAGTACAGACTTTCAGCTTTACTTCAGTGGGGTGAACAAAACGATTGCATAAAAATGTGAGGCAACTAAAGCATTTTTTAACACAATCCCTTCATTTCAGGGGCTCAAAAATAATTGGACAATTGACTCAAAGGCTATTTCATGGGCAGGTGTGGGCAAGTCCATTGTTATGTCATTATCAATTAAGCAGATAAAAGGCCTGGAGTTGATTTGAGGTGTGGTGCTTGCAAGTGGAAGATTTTGCTGTGAACAGACAACATGCAGTCAAAGGAGCTCTCCATGCAGGTGAAAGAAGCCATTCTTAAGCTGTGAAAACAGAAAAAACACATCCGAGAAATTGCTACAATATTACGAGTGGCAAAATCTACAGTTTGGTACGTCCTGAGAAAGAAAGCAAGCACTGGTGAACTCAGCAATGCAAAAAGACCTGGACAACAGTGGTGAAAGATGGCAGAATGATTTCCATGATGAAGAGAAACCCCTTCACAACAGCCAACCAAGTGAACAACACTCTCCAGGGGGTAGGCGTATCGATATCCAAGTCTATCATAAAGAGAAGACTGCATGAAAGTAAATACAGAGGGTGCACTGCAAGGTGCAAGCCACTCATAAGCCTCAAGAATAGAAAGGCTAGATTGGACTTTGCTAAAGAACATCTAAAAAAGCCAGCACAGTTCTGGAAAAACATTCTTTGGACAGATGAAACCAAGATGAACCTCTACCAGAATGATGGCAAGAAAAAAGTATGGAGAAGGCGTGGAACAGCTCATTATCCAAAGCATACCACATCATCTGTAAAACACGGTGGAGGCAGTGTGATGGCTTGAGCATGCATGGCTGCCAGTGGCACTGGGACACTAGTGTTCATTGATGATGTGACACAGGACAGAAGCAGCCGAATGAATTCTGAGGTGTTCAGAGACATACTGTCTGCTCAAATCCAGCTAAATGCAGTCAAATTGATTGGGTGGCGTTTCATGATACAGATGGACAATGACCCAAAACATACAGCCAAAGCAACCCAGGACTTTATTAAAGCAAAGAAGTGGAAAATTCTTGAATGGCCAAGTCAGTCACCCGATCTTAACCCAATTGAGCATGCATTTCACTTGATGAAGACTAAACTTCAGACAGAAAGGCCCACAAACAAACAGTAAAGGCCTGGCAGAGCATTAAAAAGGAGGAAACCCAGCATCTGGTGATGTCCATGAGTGCAAGACTTCAGGCTGTCATTGCCAGCAAAGGGTTTTCAACCAAGTATTAGAAATGAACATTTTATTTCCAGTTATTTAATTTGTCCAATTACTTTTGAGCCTCTGAAATGAAGGGATTGTGTTTAAAAAATGCTTTAGTTGCTTCACATTTTTATGCAATCGTTTTGTTCACCCCACTGAATTAAAGCTGAAAGTCTGCACTTCAATTGCCTCTGAGTTGTTTCATTTAAAATTCATTGTGGTAATGTACAGAACCAAAATTAGAAAAAAGTTGTCTCTGTCCAAATATTTATGGACCTAACTGTATATGTCAGTTTAATCAGCAACTCTAAATTTTCCCTGGGTGGATTTGAGAAAGTCCGGTTACTATGATATGTTTGTGTGTGTGGACGTGTGTTAAGGAGAAGAGAGAATGTGGGCACTGTTACTGTCTTTATGAGGACAGCCATTCTAGGCAGGTCACATTCAGGTGTTAGTAAAAACAGATCACAGTTGTCAATTTTGTTTTGTCATTTCTAGTTACTGAGCATACAATAACTTAACTGTACAGCATTTGACATAGGGCAATTAGTGCTTCAAGTGGAGCTTTGTACAGTATATGGTTAATTAATGGAATGTACAGTACATATGATGCTGAACAAATATGAGTAGCAAATGTCCCTTTGAATTCTTAACAAACCTATTTCCTCTAAAACAATTCTTTTCAAACTGTATTCAATAAATAGTAAAATATCCAATATATGAACAGTTAGCATTTGTTTTTTCCAGGTTTGGTATCTATCTATCTATCTATCTATCTATCTATCTATCTATCTATCTATCTATCTATCTATCTATCTATCTATCTATCTATCTATCTATTTTGTCAATCGCTTACGTTGTTTATGCTATAGTCTCTTTCCTAGTGGTTGGGTAATCAAATTGCTTATGAAGTCTTGTACATTTTTTAGAATCACGCCTAGTGACTGCTTCCTCAGCATACTTCCACAAGCTTCCCAAAGCATGTAGGTGCTGTCATCTTTGATAGTGGGTGGTATAATCAATATGTTTTAGAAATTAATTCCTTAATAAGTAGAACACATTGGTTGGATTGTAACAAGTATTTTTAAGATTTTTGTTCTGTGATCATAATACTTCTACCATGAATGTGTAAAAAAATGTTAGTATAGTTTCTGAACATTTTTTTTTTTGGATGAGACAAAGTGCGGTTCAAAAGACCTTCTATGATGAATAAAACATTTGGACGACATTTTTTCTCGCCCGGACGCGGGTCACCGGGGCCCCCCTCTGGAGCCAGGCCTGGAGGTGGGGCTCGATGGCGAGCGCCTGGTGGCCGGGCTTGCACCCATGGGGCTCGGCCGGGCACAGCCCGAAGAGGCAATGAGGGTCCCCCTTCCCATGGGCTCACCACCTATGGCAGGGGCCAAGGAGGTCGGGTGCAGTGTGAGTTGGGTGGTGGCCGAAGGCGGGGACCTTGGCGGTCCGATCCTCGGCTACAGAAGCTGGCTCTTGGGACGTGGATTGTCATCTCTCTGAAGGGGAAGGAGCCTGAGCTACTGCGCGAGGTTGAGAGGTTCTGGCTAGATATAGTCGGGCTCACCTCGACGCACAGCTTGGACTCTGGAACCAATCTCCTTGAGAGGGGCTGGACTCTCTACCACTCTGGAGTTGCCCCCAGTGAGAGGCTCCCAGCGGGTGTGGGTATATTTATTGCCCCCCGACTTGGAGCCTGTACATTGGGGTTTAACCTGGTGGACAAGTGGGTAGCCTCCCTCCGCCTTCGGGTGGGGGGATGGGTCCTAACTGTTGTTTGTGCATATGCACCGAACAGCAGTTCGGAGTACCCACCCTTTTTGGAGTCCCTGGAGGAGGTGCTAGAGGGCATACCTTCTGGGGACTCCCTCGTACTGTTGGGAGACTTCAGTGTTCACGTGGGCAATGACAGTGAGACCTGGAAGGGCGTGATTGGGAGGAATGGCCCCCCTGATCTGAACCCGAGTGGTGTTTTGTTATTGGACTTCTGTGCTCGTCACGGATTGTCCATAACAAACACCATGTTCAAGCATAGGGGTGTTCATATGTGCACTTGGCACCAGGACACCCTAGGCCTCAGTTCGATGATTGACTTTGTGTTTGTGTTGTTGGACTTTCGGCCACATGTCTTGGACACTCGGGTGAAGAGAGGGGCGGAGCTGTCAACTGATCACCACCTAGTGGTGAGTTGGCTTCGATGGTGGGGGAGGATGCCGGTCAGGCCTGGTAGGTCCAAACGTGTTGTGAGGGTCTGCTGGGAACGTCTGGCAGAGCCCTCTGTCAGAAGTAACTTCAACTCCCACCTCCGGCAAAACTTTGACCACGTCCCGAGGGAGGTGGGGGACATTGAGTCCGAATGGGCCATGTTCCGTTGTTGAGGCGGCTGACCGGAGCTGTGGCCGTGAGGTGGTCGGTGCCTGTCGTGGCGGCAATCCCCGAACCCATTGGTGGACACCGGCGGTGAGGGATGCTGTCAAGCTGAAGAAGGAGTCCTACTGGTCCCTTTTGTCCTGTGGGACTCTGGAGGCAGCTAATAGGTACCGGCAGGCCAAGCGGAATGCGGCTTCAGTGGTTGCTGAGGCAAAAACTCGGGCATGGGAGGAGTTTGGGGAGGCCATGGAGAACAACTTTCGGACGGCTTCGAGGAGATTCTGGTCCACCGTCCGGCGTCTCAGGAGGGGGAAGCAGTGCAGTGTCAACACTGTGTATGGTGGGGATGGTGCGCTACTGACCTCGACTCGGGACGTTGTAGGTCGGTGGGGGGAGTACTTCAAAGACCTCCTCAGTCCCACTAACATGCCTTCCAATGAGGAAGCAGAGCCTGGGGACTCAGAGGTGGGCTCCCCCATCTCTGGGACTGTGGTCACCGAGGTGGTCAAAAAACTCCTTGGTGGCAGGGCCCCGGGGGTGGATGAGATACACCTGGAGTTCCTCAAGGCTCTGGATGTTGTAGGACTGTCTTGGTTGACATGTCTCTGCAACATCGCATGGACATCGGGGACAGTGTCTCAGGATTGGCAGACCGGGGTGGTGGTCCCCCTCTTTAAGAAGGGGGACCAGAGGGTGTGTTCCAACTACAGAGGGATCACACTTCTCAGCCTCCCTGGAAAAGTCTATTCGGGGGTTCTGGAGATAGTCCATCGGATAGTCAAACCTCGGATTCAGGAGGAACAGTGTGGTTTTCGTCCTGGTCGCGGAACAGTGGACCAGCTCTACACCCTTAGCAGAGTCCTGGAGGGTGCATGGGAGTTCGCCCAAGCCTCTCGGGGAATCCTGTGGGGGGTGCTCCAGGAGTATGGGGTACCGGACCCCCTGATAATGGCTGTTCGGTCCCTGTACAACCGGTGTCAGAGCTTGGTCCGCATTGCCGGCAGTAAGTCGAACCCGTTTCCAGTGAGAGTTGGACTCCGCCAGGGCTGCCCTTTGTCACCGATTCTGTTCATAACTTTTATGGACAGAATTTCTAGGCGCAGCCAGGGTGTAGAGGGGATCCGGTTTGGTGGACTCAGGATTGGGTCACTGCTTTTTGCAGATGATGTTGTCCTGTTTGCTTCATCAGGCCGTGATTTTCAGCTCTCTCTGGATTGGTTTGCAGCTGAGTGTGAAGTGGCTGGGATGAGAATCAGCACCTCCAAATCAGAGACCATGGTACTAAGCCGGAAAAGGGTGGAGTCCCCTCTCAGGGTTGGGAGCGAGATCCTTCCTCAAGTGGAGGAGTTCAAGTATCTCGGGGTCTTGTTCACGAGTGAGGGAAGAATGGAGCAGGAGATCCCTGGTGAGGTGTTCCGGGCATGTCCAACCAGGAGGAGGCCCCGGGGAAGACCCAGGACACGCTGGAGGGACTATGTCTCTTGGCTGCCATGGGAACGCCTTGGGATTCTCCTGGAAGAGCTAGAAGAAGTGGCTGGAGAGAGGGAAGTCTGGGCATCTCTGCTCAAGCACGACCCGACCTCGGATAAGCGGAAGAGGATGGATGAATGGATGGATGGATGGATGGATGGATGGATGGATGGATGGATGGATGGATGGATGGATAGTTTCTGAATTTGAATGTGTAAATCAAGACAAGTTAATTATGAAAAGCTCTATTTGAACTCTCTAGAGGAGAACTTGTAACTACATTTTCCATGTGAATTAGACACACATTAAAGAAATACTTATTTTATTATGCAATAGCACTGAAAGGCTATCGATCCACTACTTTGCTAGATGGCACTTAATATCAGTACAGTTGGAAAACATGTTAACCCAATAATATGTCTATGTCCTGTCACTGTTCCTCCTACTCCTACAAGCACTTGGGGGTCCACATCAATGACAGTTTGGACTAGTCTCATAACACAGAGGTACTATGTATGAAAGAGCAGACCAGGCTCTTTCTCCTTAGGAGACTACCTTCCTTTATTGTGAAAAATGACATCCTTCACATCTTCTATAACTCTGTGATGGCTGGTGCGATTTTCTACGCTGTGGTGCTCTAGGCTGGTAACATCACTTCAAGAGATGCTCACTGAATCAACAATCTAATTAAAAAGGCAGGTTCAGTTATGAGATGCACTCTGCACTGATGGTTGTAGTAACAAATGAAGAAATTAAAACAAACCTAAAAGCCATTATGAACAATGCTGCATAATCTCTTGCTGACACACTAATACTGTGGACTTTCAGTCCACAAATTATTCAGCAGAAGTGTGTCAAGAAACGCCACTGGGGCTCCTTTATACCAACAGCAATATGCCTGTATAATGCCTCGCTAGTACCATGACAGCCAAGTCAGAAGCTTTCTTTCTTTTTAATTTTTCTTCCTTTTTAGTCATTCTAGTGTGTGTTCAGACCATAGTGTATTTATGTGTGTTTGTGTGTCTGTGTCTGTGTGTGAATTTATTTTTTTAATGAACTTCTGTAAAAAGGCAAATTTCCCTGTGATACAAAAGTTCTCGCTATCTTTCAATCTATCTGTCTAACCCTGCAAATATATTTTCAATTTGTAAGATACAAATCTTTCACAACCGGAGGTGGTATCTCCCCTATTTTAACCTGCACTGCATTAACAGACAATTTAATTTATAGAATATAGTAAGCATGGATACTCAGGAGGCCACAGGAGGTGAAAGTAAATGGAGAATAAGACACAGAAAGGCAGAGATACCTCAGGTCTTCATTGACTGTGGGGCTTTGTGATGCAGTCTAATTCTGGACATACATTAATAACAACAATGATAATCTAAGGAAACTTTTTAATTTAAAAGAACAAAACATTGTCGGAATGCTACACTCTGCCTAAGCTTGTTACATGTTTTAATATCCAGATGTCTCCCCAGTCTTTTCATTAAAGTGACTATCAACAAAATTGTGTTAAATGTACGGTATATTTTAAGCAGTCTTTAAGTAAAATCCTGAAGCATTCTTACTCCAATGTAGTGTCACAATGGGGTATGAGCCATCATAACAGCATTGCACACAAGGCAGGATTCATCCAAGGTCAGGGTGCCAGTTTATCTCAGGTCTCACTCGCACTCACACTGCAACAGTTTTGAGTTGCTTAACCTGTATGTCATTAGGGATAAGTTAGAAAACCAGAGTAACCAGTAAAACAAATCTCCACACAGACAACAAAGAGAACTCAAATACTCAAACCCAACTGGATTTGTGAGATAGCAGAGGTAATCTTTGTATCTAGCTGCCACTCACTGTCAACAAAATGTGAACCTGAATTTTATGTTTATAACATCTTTCTTTATATTTCTAGAGTTGGATAATTGTCAGGATGACTTAGGGCACACACTAAGACAAAACCAGCAACCTTAAGGCTTAACAATCTAAAGCTTTGGCCAGCACATGACTTTCTTGCCTACCAAATATGTTTTATTTACACACAGAATGTGGTTAAAGCCACCAGATTGCCATTTTGGGAGCTAACTGAAATAACAACCAGCATCTCTAGGGGTACTGGGGGCTCATGATTGGCTATTATTGTCTTATGCAACAACATAAAGAATCTACATCAGCAAATACATTCATATTCCAGGAGAGCTCTAGAGACACAAAACTAGTCTTGCTGCTTCTTTAAATATCAGTTGTTTGTTAGTGTTCTAAAGGAATATGTTCTGGTTTGTTTTTACTTGAAGACTCTTTCAAACTGCAAATTAATGGATGGCATTTATTTGAAGTCTCAACAGCTTGTACAGTATTGCTATCCACATGACAATCGATCCTGCCTCCGAGAAATAAGATCATCAGCTGTGTATGGAATGTTGTACATTTTGTCAGCACTTTCTGTGATGCTAACCGTGGTGGGAAACTTACTGGTGGTCATTTCTGTCTCTCATTTTAAGCAGCTTCACACACCAAGCAACCTCCTTGTGCTTTCACTTGCAGGAGCAGATTTTTTGATTGGCATTTTATTGATGCCCTTTGAAATAACAAAAATCATTGAAAGCTGCTGGTATTTTGGAGACAGATTCTGCTTTTTCAATACTTTAGTCGATTACACACTGACATTAGTTTCTGTCAGTAATTTAATATTTATAGCCATTGATCGCTACGTTGCTATATGTGATCCTTTACTTTACTCTGCTAAAATTACAGTTCCTATTGTACAGATAATCATTATAACTAGTTGGATATTTTCTGTGGTATACACATGGGCAGTTATCTTTTTTAAGAGATATTATTTTTCTTTTGGTAGTGTCAGTGTTTGTGTAGGAGATTGTGAAGGTTTCTATGCTGAATCTTGGGTGTTAATGGAGTTTATCATTATGTTTCTTATTCCTTGTGCTGTAATGGCAAGTCTGTATTCCAAAATCTTCTTAGTTGCAAGAAGACATTTGAAAATAATTAATTCTGTCAATCAACAAATTTGTACTAAAGAATTACATCAAAACAAAAGACCGAAAAATTCAGAAAGAAAAGCAGCAAAAACACTGGGGATTGTAATATCAGTTTTCTTTTTCTGCTGGGTGCCTCTCTATACATGCACAATTATTGATACTTACACTACTTTGCCTGTACCTAATGTCATGTTTAATATTTTGACATGGCTCATTTATTTCAACTCTGGCATGAATCCAATTATATATGCATTGTTTTATCCCTGGTTTAAGAAATCAGTAAAGCTCATACTGACATTAAAAATATGCAATAATGAATCATCATTGATTAATTTATTTTCTGTAAACAATTAGGTGCATGTCATTTTCATATTTCTTATCCCAAGTGAGAGTTGAAGAAATGTGTTAGCAATTGACTGAAGTATGTGCATGCATAACTTTAGAAAATATTTATAAGAAGGCATATTCAAATAGAAATTGCACTACCATATTATACCATGTATTAGTTGGAGTGGAGAAGATATGAGTCAAACACATAACTTCATATATAAATGAAAGAGCATACCAAGAAATGCAGTCACAAATTAAGCAGGGCATATAGACATGTACTTATGGGCTGAATCTCAACCCTACTGCTGTCCTACCAACATTGTATAAATGGATTTTATCATGGAGTCCTGTTAGTTAATGTATGTTTAAAGTACATGACTAAATTGGGTTAAAATATTATTGACAGTTGTTACAAGTTTACTGCAATTAAACACATACAAAACTTTTCCAGCTCTTTATTTTATGATGCAGCTTTGCTAATCTTATGTCACCTATATATAATGTGTATCAACTTCTGCATGATAGCACAGTGTAAGGAGACCAGGGTTCATGTTTTCTCTGTGTCTGTGTGGATTTCATTAGGGTGCTATGGTTTCCTCCCACTGTCCAAAGACATGCAGGTTTGGTGAAGCTAAATTGGACCTGGTGTGTGTGTGAGTGTCTGTGTGTGTTCTCCCTGCAATGGACTGATGCCTGGTCCGCGGTTTGTTCCTGTCTTGTGCCCTGTGCTAGCCTGGGATAGGCACCAGCATCCTCGTGCCCCTGGCCAGGATTAAGTAGGAAAGAAAATCACATGACATGATACTTCCTTCTACACAGCAGGACTCTTTATTTGTAAGCATACATCAGGTAAACAGTTACTTGTACTGTACTTGAAGGATTGGCACCAATCTCATTACTTTCTAATATTATAACATGAAAACTAAACGGTTAAGGAATCCTTTATGCTATATTGTCATTAACTTAAAAAAAAAACTGATGCTGAAAAAAGTTGTAAATGATGTGAACAACATTCTTTGATATTCTCACAAAAAACATTAGAGATTCATATAATATGTTCTCAGGAACTGTTTAAAGCAGTTCATTCACACCGGTGCACTGTTGCTTATTTCAGGTGTACACACCCTCTCCTCCATTATATCTAGGATGCATCTGAATCCTCTTTATAAAGCCATTAGGCTATCCAAGGGCATTGTCACTGTTTTTCTTCTTGACACTGCTGAAATTTTTAAAAGATCAAATATTTCAAATAACTCATATTTAACAGCATTGGATATGTACAAGTAGCCATTAGGAAAAAAAGAAATGTCATAATAACCTGTGGAAGTTTAGCAAACATTAAAAAGTTTCAATCAGATTTACATTGCTGTTTATCTGGTTAACCCTAAATTAGCAGATTGACTCAGTGTGCAGGTGACATAAATACAAGTTAAAATGAAATGGAAAACAGACATTCAAATTATTTGCACACATATTTTGTTCAGTATTGTTCAAAGTATACTCTTCTGATTTGTTATAAATACACTATTAAATGCTCCAAACAATTAACTATTTACAGTAATCTATATGCACAATAATGGAAAGATAAATGTTTGAAAATCATAGTGACATAAAACATTTCTGCTTTTTTTGTACCTTAAAAAGTGATCAAAATAAGGAAAAGATGTTTTAGATTCTGATTCACTCTGAAACTCTTCTTTAACCCAAACTTCCAGCAATGATTGTGCAAGAAACAGTACATTTAAAATTGCTTTTGTAAAACTGAGTTGTCAGATGTAAATAACCAAAATCTCAGGTTTTATATTTTATAAATATAATGCACATACTGTATATACTGTATCAGGACAATGACACAGTATGTACCAAGTTTGTTATTCCTTGCTTCCATTGTGATATTACATTTAATCAGATAACGTTAGTGCAAAGGAGCCTTAAAGTAAACTGCAAAATATATTTATGCAGTTATAGCAAATATTCTATTTATATGTGCCTGATCTCTGATATTATGGTTGGAATTTTCACCAAATCTCAGGTTACAGACAAAACTGTGAGCTTGTTTTGTTGTATGTGTTGAAATTTGGGAAATTTTTAGGAATTTGTTTGTTTTAAAGATAAATCATCTTATTTTTCGGGTTTTCATTTTCCTTTGAATATAGGCTGAGAGGCTTCAGTTTTACAGGTTGATGACCTAATGAAATGCTTCAGTCTTGATTTGCCTAAGTAGCACACTTCACACTCACTTCACTTAAAATACTTTACTTAAAGATTTGGATTGCTTTTCTTGAATGTGATGCATGGACCATTTGTGTTTATTTCATATGTATATGCAGTCAGCTGTTCGTATCTACGGAGTTCCGTATCTTCAAAGTCAACCAACTGTGGATCAAAAATATTAGAGAAAAATATCAGAAACTTCAAAAAAGCAAAACTTGAAGTTGCCTTGCAACACACACTGTGCTAATTTGTAGGCATTCCCTGCTGTAGCCTCCAACGTTGTGAATCGTTTGTTCACTGCTTGTGTTGTGTGCTCCCTTTGTTTCTCTGGAAAAGGCTTCTGAAAAGCAATTAAGTGGTCAAAACAATCCCTCAAATGCTAAGAGGAAGTGTAAAGTGCTCTATCTTGATGAGTAAATAAAATTCTTGCACCCTCTGAAAAGTGGCATGTGACTTGCTGAAGTGGGCTGTAAGGTTGGTAGGAATGAATCAAGCATTAGCACAATAAACAGAAAGAAGCTGAAATTTGTGAAAGTGTCAGTGCTGCCTCTACAACAGCGAAGATGGTCTCTCTGATTAATGATAAAGTGCTTGCAAAGACTGAGAATGCATTAAGTTTGTGGCTACAGTAAATGTCACAGAAGGATATCCCTCTGTTGAAAAAATTATGCACATAGCCTCTATGAGCACTACAATAAGATATTTGAGAAGAGTGAAAGGAAGGAGATTAAGGCTAGTAAGGGATGAATGGCTAACTATGTAAAACTGCTACAGCCTTAAGAACCTAACGATCATGGGAGATGATGTGGAAGAAGCATCAGTATTCCCAGAAGAGCTCAAGAAACTCATGGAAGAGAAAGGCTACCTTCCAGAGCAAGTCTTCAGTTGTGATGAGACAGGATTTTTCTGGAAGAAGATCCCCAATCATACCTACTGTACATCCGTAAGAGTTGCATACTGGCCCTGGGATTCAAGGCCTGAAAAGATCACCTTAATCTGGTGCTCTGTGTCCGCACAGCAGATCAAATGATCAAGACAGGACTTGTCTGTAGAATAAATAATCCCTTGAAAATAAAACTAAATATTGCCTACCCACGTTATGGCAATACAACAAAAAGGCTTGGGTGACAGTGATCGTGTTCTTGGAATAGTTCTACCAGTGTTTCATTCTTGAACAGAAGAAATATGTTGAAGAGAAGGGGCTCCGTTTAAGGTCTTCCACATAACTGGCAATGTTCCCGGCCATCCTAAATCTTTCTGCTTCACCTATGAGAATGTGAAAGTGATGTTCCCTGCCCCCTTACACAATGTCACTTCTGCAACAACTTGATCAAGGCATTATCAAGTGCATTAACGCAACTTACACCCGATTTGTGCTGCCTTTGATTCTAACCCAGACTGCCGCATTGTGGATTTATGGATGAGCTTCACAATTGCAGATTCAATTGTGCTTATTGCAGCAGCTGTAAATGCCCTAAAGGCCAGGACAGTCAATGTATGTTGGAAGTCATTATGAAGTGATGTAGTCATTGATTTCAGGGGTTTCCCCTCTATTGATGGAGCAGTCAACAATATCTGAATGTTGAAAGGGAAGTTGGAGAGAAAGGCTTCTCTGACATGATCAAGGAAGATGTAGGGGAACACATAAAGGAGCACAGTGAAACCCTTACCAACTTGGAACTTGAAGATCTGCTGAAATACAGTACTGAAGAGAATGATACAGAAGATTTAGAGTAATATTAAACAGCGCTTACGAAAAGCCGATATCAGATACAGCCTCTTGTATCCTGCCAAACTGAAAGTGGAGATTCAAGGCGAACATTACATATTTACCAGTAGGGAGGAAGCAGATAAAGAGTTAAGAAAGCTGATCCTGACAATTTCCTGAAATACAACGGTGAGTCGCACCCTGTCATGGCATCGTAAAGAAGATATCACCGGCTGTCTGACCCACTTGCAATGACACTGGTACCGTAATTATACATCCTTTTCCCTTCTCGGTCACTACCTGTTTTTGTTTTAATTACAGTTATACACATTTATGTATGTATGTGTGGAAGAAATTAAATTAGTAACCCTTTTCTTTTTTTTTTACTATTCTAAAGGTGACTGTTAAACATCATACCCTTGTTTTATTGTTGTTGTTATTATTGCATTAGGGTTTACTATGCTTATCCAGGGCCACTATTTAACACCATTCCCTGGGTTTACTGTCTTAACATTTCAAGAATGTTGAAGATTTTCTCTTCTTTTTTTGTTATGCTTATAGTGTTTAGACTGTATTGGCAATAAATATCTCACTTTTAATTCACTTATACCGCTGCTGGGGGCTTGTTTTGTTTTGGACGTGCCCTGTCTCTAGGTACGTGAGAGGACTGGAACTTTGTGAAGTGGGGTTCAGCCTCACGTGGGGAGGCAAAGTGGGGGGGGGGGGCGGGTTTGGACTAGAGAGGGGGAGAAAGAGAGCAAGCTATCTCTAATCTATCCTCTTAATCCTTATCATTATCATTACCAACGAAAGAATAGACTGCTTGGCAATAACCCCTGGGAAAACTGGAAATTAGGGTCAAAGCTGTCTCACTTTTGGTTAAGACTACAAAATGACATGAAAAATTCTGATTCAATGTCTCCAAGACGGAACAGTTAACTTTGTGAGCTGGAATGTTAAAGGCATGAATCACAGATTAAAAAGAAAGAAAATATTCTCTCACCTAACATGTTTAAACGCTAAAATAGTATTTTTACAGGAGACCCATTTATTAAGCAAAGATCAGTTCCGGCTGCAAAAAGACTGGACTGGCCAAATGTTCCATTCCAGCTTTAGAAAAAAACTACAGGTGTGGGAATTCTTATACATAGAACAGTCCCATTTGTAGTATCAGATGTTGTATCTGATCCTGAAGGGAGATACATGATTGTTATGTGTAATTTATTTAATTGTAAAGTGATTTTGATAAAATATTTATGCACCCAATGTGGATGATAGGGAATTCATTCAAAATGTATTTGCATCCATTCCCAAAGTGAACACTTATAAAATTATAATGGCTGGGGATTTTAATTGTGTTTTAAATCCAGACCTAGATAGGTCTCCTGTCACAGGGGTGATGACATCTAAGACTGCAATGACAAGTACACAGTTTGTAACTGACCACAACTTATCAGACCCCTGGAGATTTCTAAACCCAAATTCAAGAACATTTTCCTTCTACTCACCCGTGCATCATTGCTACTCAAGAATTGATTATTTTTTTGTTGATAACCATTTCTTGCCTACGATTAAATCCTGCAAGTACGACGCTGTTGTTATTTCCAACCATGCCCCTCTGATCTTGGAGATAAAATCATTATGCCCCACATACTCATCTCGCACTTAACCCACTTTTATTAGCAGACAAGAACTTTATAGAATTTATATCAAAACAAATCAGTTTTTTTCTAGAGACAAATGGATCCTCAGAGACCTTCTTAAGAGAACAGATTATGTCATATCTTTCCCACAGAAATAAATTGGAAACCAAGCAGGTATCAAAGCTAACCAACGAAATTACTAGAATAGATCAAGAACATGCCAGGTGTCCAAGTGAGGCTCTTCATAGGAAAAGGCAGGCTCTGCATTCAGAACTCAACCTCTTGACAACTAAAGAAACTGAACAACTCATTTTTAAATCAAGACATCATTAGAATGAACATGGAGAGAAAGCTAATAAGCTTTTAGCTCAACAAATCCACAAGCAAGAAGTTTGCAATGCAATCCCAGCAATTACCAACAGAAACAGAGACATAATCATTGACCATAAAAATATAATGCACACATTTAGAGACTACTATAAATCCATATATTTTACTGAGTTTAAAGAAGACAAGGCACAATCTAATGCATTTTTGGATGCATTAGAGATACCACAAATAGATCATCTTAGTGTAGAGGAATTGGATAAACCTTTGGTGCTATTAGAATTATTAGATGCTATAAAGTCACTTCAGAGTGGGAAAGCAGCAGATACTGATGGCTACCCTGCTGAATTTTATAAGTTCTCCACTCAGCTAGCTCCCCTCCTATTAGCAACATTCACAGAAGCTAGAGACAATAAAATTCTACCTCAAACTTTTCGTCAAGCATTAATCACCATCTTTCTTAAACAAAATAAGGACGTATTACAATGTGCATCATACAGACCAATTTCACTTCTGAATAATGATGTTAAGATACTCTCCAAAGTCCTAGCTAGAAAGATAGAGAAAGTGCTGCCTTCAGTAATATCACAAGATCAAACTGGATTTATTAAAGGCCGACATTTAGTGTTCAATCTTCGACGCCTGTTTAATGTAACATACTCACCCACAAAGTCAAACATCCCAGAGATTTTATTATCTTTGGATGCAGAAAAAGCATTTGATATGATTGAATGGAACTACCTTTTCGCTACATTAAAGAAATTTGGGCTTGGCCTGAACATTTGCGCATGGATCAAACTACTGCATACCAAAGCTTCTCTTTTTATTTCAAAATATTCCAATATACATCAATAAATCATTGTTTAAGAAATTAGATTCAACCATAACCACATTTATTTGGAATTCAAAACATCCACGTATCAAAAGAACGACCCTACAAAGGCCAAAGGCAGAAGGTGGCATGGCTCTACCTAACTTTCAATTTCACTACTGGGCAGCAAACATACAACATATAAAAACCTGGACATTGACACAAATAGATGAACATATACAGGCTTGGTCTGCAATAGAAATAAAATCCTGCAGTTCCTCTTTATATTCCTTGCTTTGCGCCCCAATAAATGCAAATTATCGTCAATATACTAATAACCCAATATTAGTATACTCAGAATATGGAACCAATGTAGGAAGCATTTTAATATTGAGAATCTTTTATCGATGGCACCTCTGCACGAGAACCACCTTTTTCAATTCTCGCAAATATATGCAGTTTTTAATGTCTGAAAAACATTTGGGATTAAATCACTTAGAGATCTGTACATAGACAACGACTTTGCATCCTATGAACAATTACATTCTAAATTTAACTTTCCAGCAACACATTTCTTTCACTATCTTCAAATTAGAAACTTTGTTAAACAAAACCTGCCCAATTTTCCTAACTTCCCACCTACCTCTGTGTTGGAAAATATATTGATCAGTTTCAAGAACTTAGACAGAATCTCTGCAATATATAAAACCATTTTACAGTCCCTCACTTTCAAAGATCCAAGAGGACAATGGGAAAAGGATCTCTCCCTCAACATATCAGAAAAGGAATGGAAGGTAGCAATGCAGAGAATTCACTCAAGCTCCATATGCGCAAAGCATACAATTACTCAACTCAAAATTATATATCTAGCACATCTGTCTCGCTTAAAATTGTCCAAAATGTTTCCAGGGCAAGATCCAACCTGCGAATGCTGTAATCAAGTTCCAGCCTCACTGGGCCACATCTTTTGGGCCTGCACCAAATTAACATCATAATGGACCAAAATTTTTAAATGCCTTTCAGACAACTTTGGTGTCACAATCCCTCCTAACCCATTAACAGCTGTGTTTGATGTATTTCCAGATGGGCTTAAAGTGGAGAAGAACAAACAAACTGTAATTACCAAGGAGGTCGGGTGCAGTGTGAGTTGGGTGGTGGCCGAAGGCGGAGACCTTGGCGGTCCGATCCTCGGCTACAGAAGCTGGCTCTTGGGACGTGGAATGTCACCTCACTGAAGGGGAAGGAGTCTGAGCTACTTCGCGAGGTTGAGAGGTTCCGGCTAGATATAATCGGGCTCACCTCGACGCAGAGCTTGGACTCTGGAACCAATCTCTTTGAGAGGGGCTGGACTCTCTACCACTCTGGAGTTGCCCCCGGTGAGAGGCTCCGAGCGGGTGTGGGCATACTTATTGCCCCCCGACTTGGAGCCTGTACATTGGGGTTTACCCTGGTGGACGACAGGGTAGCCTCCCTCCGCCTTTGGGTGAGGGGATGGGTCCTAACTGTTGTTTGTGCATATGCACCGAACGGCAGTTCGGAGTACCCATCCTTTTTGGAGTCCCTGGAGGGGGTGCTATAGGGCATACCTTCTGGTGACTCCCTCGTACTGCTGGGAGACTTCAATGCTCACGTGGGCAATGACAGTGAGACCTGGAAGGGTGTGATTGGGAGGAATGGCCCCCCCGATCTGAACCCGAGTGGTGTTTTGTTATTGGACTTCTGTGCTCGTCACGGATTCTCCGTAACGAACACCATGTTCAAGTATAGGGGTGTTGATATGTGCACTTGGCACCAGGACACCCTAGGCCTCAGTTCAATGATCGACTTTGTGGTTGTGTCGTCGGACTTGCGGCCACATGTCTTGGACACTTGGGTGAAGAGAGGGGCGGAGCTGTCAACTGATCACCACCTGTTTTGTGGACTTCGAAAAGGTGTTTGACCGTGTGCTCCGGGAGTATGGGGTACCGGACCCCCTGATAAGGGCTGGTCGGTCCCTGTACAACTGGTGTCACAGCTTGGTCCGCATTGCCGGCAGTAAGTCGAACCCGTTTCCAGTGAGAGTTCGACTCCACCAGGGCTGCCCTTTGTCACCGATTCTGTTGATAACTTTTATGGACAGAATTTCTAGGCGCAGCCAGGGTGTTGAGGGGGTCCGGTTTGGTGGACTCAGGATTGGGTCACTGCTTTTTGCAGATGATGTTGTCCTGTTTGCTTCATCAGGCCGTGATCTTCAGCTCTCTCTGGATCAGTTCGCAGCTGAGTGTGAAGCGGCTGGGATGGGAATCAGCACCTCCAAATCCGAGACCATGGTCCTCAGCCGGAAAAGGGTGGAGTGCCCTCTCAGGGTTGGGAGCGAGATCCTGCCTCAAGTGGAGGAGTTCAAGTATCTCGGGGTCTTGTTCACGAGTGAGGGAAGAATGGAGCGGGAGATCGACAGGAGGATCGGTGCGGCATCCGCAGTGATGCGGGCTCTGCATCGGTCTGTCGTGGTGAAAAAGGAGCTGAGCTGTAAGGCAAAGCTCTCAATTTACCAGTCGATCTATGTTCCTATCCACACCTATGGTCATGAGCTATGGGTAGTGACCGAAAGAACGAGATCGCGAATACAAGCGGCTGAAATGCGTTTCCTCCGCAGGGTGTCTGGGCTCTCCCTTAAAGATAGGGTGAGAAGCTCAGTATTCCGGGAGGGGCTCAGAGTAGAGCAGCTGCTCCTCCGTATCGAGAGGAGTCAGGTGAGGTGGCTCGGGCATCTGATCAGGATGCCTCCTGGACGCCTCCCTGGTGAGGTGTTCCAGGCATGTCCAACCAGGAGGAGGCCCCGGGGAAGACCCAGGACACGCTGGAGGGACTATGTCTCATGGCTGCCTTGGGAACGCCTTGGGATTCTCCTGGAAGAGCTAGAAGAAGTGGCTGGAGAGAGGGAAGTCTGGGCATCTCTGCTCAAGCATGACCCAGCCTCGGATTAGCGGAAGAGGATGGATGAATGGATGGATGGATGGATAGTTTCTGAATTTGAATGTGTAAATCAAGACAAGTTTATTATGAAAAGCTCTATTTGAACTCTCTAGAGGAGAACTTGTAACTACATTTTCCATGTCAATTAGACGCACATTAAAGAAATACTTATTTTATTATGCAATAGCACTGAAAGGCTATTGATCCGCTACTTTGCTAGATGGCACTTAATATCAGTACAGTTGGTAAACATGTGAACCCAATAATATGTCTATGTCCTGTCACTGTTCCTCCTACTCCTACAAGCACTTGGGGGTCCACATCAATGACAGTTTGGACTGGTCTCATAACACAGAGGTACTGTGTATGAAAGAGCAGACCAGGCTCTTTCTCCTTAGGAGACTACCTTCCTTTATTGTGAAAAATGACATCCTTCACATCTTCTATAACTCTGTGATGGCTGGTGCGATTTTCTACGCTGTGGTGCTCTGGGCTGGTAACATCACTTCAAGAGATGCTCACTGAATCAACAATCTAATTAAAAAGGCAGGTTCAGTTATGAGACTGATGGTTGTAGTAACAAATGAACAATGCTGCATAATCTCTTGCTGACACACTAATACTGTGGACTTTCAGTCCACAAATTATTCAGCAAGAACCGCCACTGGGGCTCCATTATACCAACAGCAATATGCCTGTATAATGCCTCGCTAGGACCATGACAGCCAAGTCAGAAGCTTTCTTTCTTTTTAATTTTTCTTTCTTTTTAGTCATTCTGGTGTGTGTTCAGACCATAGTGTATTTATGTGTGTTTGTGTGTCTGTGTCTGTGTGTGAATTTATTTATTTAATGAACTTCTGTAAAAAGGCAAATTTCCCTGTGATACAAAAGTTCTCGCTATCTTTCAATCTATCTGTCTAACCCTGCAAATATATTTTCAATTTGTAAGATACAAATCTTTCACACCCGGAGGTGGTATCTCCCCTATTTTAACCTGCACTGCATTAACAGACAATTTAATTTATAGAATATAGTAAGCATGGATACTCAGGAGGCCACAGGAGGTGAAAGTAAATGGAGAATCAGACACAGAAAGGCAGAGATACTTCATTGACTGTGGTGGTTTGTGATGCAGTCTAATTCTGGACATACATTAATAACAACAATGATAATCTAAGGAAACTTTTTAATTTAAAAGAACAAAACATTGTCGGAATGCTATACTCTGCCTAAGCTTGTTACATGTTTTAATATCCAGATGTATCCCCAGTCTTTTCATTAAAGTGACTATCAACAAAATTGTGTTAAATGTACGGTATATTTTAAGCAGTCTTTAAGTAACATCCTGAAGCATTCTTACTCCAATGTAGTGTCACAATGGGGTATGAGCCATCATAACAGCATTGCACACAAGGCAGGATTCATCCAAGGTCAGGGTGCCAGTTTATCTCAGGTCTCACTCGCACTCACACACTCACACTGCAACAGTTTTGAGTTGCTTAACCTGTATGTCATTAGGGATACGTTAGAAAACCAGAGTAACCAGTAAAACAAATCTCCATACATGGAGAACTCCACACAGACAACAAAGAGAACTCAAATACTCAAACCCAACTGGATTTGTGAGATAGCAGAGGTAATCTTTGTATCTAGCTGCCACTCACTGTCAACAAAATGTGAACCTGAATTTTATGTTTATAACAACTTTTTTATATTTCTAGAGTTGGATAATTGTCAGGATGACTTAGGGCACACACTAAGACTAAACCAGCAGCCTTAAGGCTTAACAATCTAAAGCTTTGGCCAGCACATGACTTTCTTGCCTACCAAATATGTTTTATTTACACACAGAATGTGGTTAAAGCCACCAGATTGCCATTTTGGGAGCTAACTGAAATAACAACCAGCATCTCTAGGGGTACTGGGGGCTCATGATTGGCTATTATTGTCTTATGCAACAACATAAAGAATCTACATCAGCAAATACATTCATATTCCAGGAGAGCTCTAGAGACACAAAACTAGTCTTGCTGCTTCTTTAAATATCAGTTGTTTGTTAGTGTTCTAAAGGAATATGTTCTGGTTTGTTTTTACTTGAAGACTCTTTCAAACTGCAAATTAATGGATGGCATTTATTTGAAGTCTCAACAGCTTGTACAGTATTGCTATCCACATGACAATCGATCCTGCCTCCGAGAAATAAGATCATCAGCTGTGTATGGAATGTTGTACATTTTGTCAGCACTTTCTGTGATGCTAACCGTGGTGGGAAACTTACTGGTGGTCATTTCTGTCTCTCATTTTAAGCAGCTTCACACACCGAGCAACCTCCTTGTGCTTTCACTTGCAGGAGCAGATTTTTTAATTGGCATTTTATTGATGCCCTTTGAAATAACAAAAATCATTGAAAGCTGCTGGTATTTTGGAGACAGATTCTGCTTTTTCAATGCTTTAGTCGATTACACACTGACATCAGTTTCTGTCAGTAATTTAATATTTATAGCCATTGATCGCTACGTTGCTATATGTGATCCTTTACTTTACTCTGCTAAAATTACAGTTCCTATTGTACAGTTAATCATTATAACTAGTTGGATATTTTCTATGGTATACACATGGGCAGTTTTCTTTTTTAAGAGATATTACGTTTCTTTTGGTAGTGTCAGTGTTTGTGTAGGAGATTGTGAAGGAATCTATGCTGAATCTTGGGTGTTAATGGAGTTTATCATTATGTTTCTTATTCCTTGTGCTGTGATGGCAAGTCTGTATTCCAAAATCTTTGTAGTTGCAAGAAGACATTTGAAAATAATTAATTCTGTCAATCAACAAATTTGTACTAAAGAATTACATCAAAACAAAAGACCAAGAAATTCAGAAAGAAAAGCAGCAAAAACACTGGGGATTGTAATATCAGTTTTCTTTTTCTGCTGGGTGCCTCTCTATACATGCACAATTATTGATACTTACACTACTTTGCCTGTACCTAATGTCATGTTTAATATTTTGGCATGGCTCGTTTATTTCAACTCTGGCATGAATCCAATTATATATGCATTGTTTTATCCCTGGTTTAAGAAATCAGTAAAGCTCATAGTGACATTAAAAATATGCAATCATGAATCATCATTGATTAATTTATTTTCTGTAAACAATTAGGTGCATGTTATTTTCATATTTCTTATCCCAAGTGAGAGTTGAAGAAATGTGTTAGCAATTGACTGAAGTATGTGCATGCATAACTTTAGAAAATATTTATAAGAAGGCATATTCAAATAGAAATTGCACTACCATATTATACCATGTATTATTTGGAGTGGAGAAGATATGAGTCAAACACATAACTTCATATATAAATGAAAGAGAATACCAAGAAATGCAGTCACAAATTAAGCAGGGCATATAGACATGTGCTTATGGGCTGAATCTCAACCCTACTGCTGTCCTACCAACATTGTATAAATGGATTTTATCATGGAGTCCTGTTAGTTAATGTATGTTTAAAGTACATGACTAAATCGGGTTAAAATATTATTGACAGTTGTTACTAATTTACTGCAATTAAACACATACAAAACTTTTCCAGCTGTTTATTTTATGATGCAGCTTTGCTAATCTTATGTCACCTATATATAATGTGTATCAACTTCTGCATGATAGCACAGTGTAAGTAGACCAGGGTTCATGTTTTCTCTGTGTCTGTGTGGATTTCATTAGGGTGCTATGGTTTCCTCCCACTGTCCAAAGACATGCAGGTTTGGTGAAGCTAAATTGGACCTGGTGTGTGTGTGAGTGTCTGTGTGTGTTCTCCCTGCAATGGACTGATGCCTGGTCCGCGGTTTGTTCCTGTCTTGTGCCCTGTGCTAGCCTGGGATAGGCACCAGCATCCTCGTGCCCCTGGCCAGGATTAAGTAGGAAAGAAAATCACATGACATGATACTTCCTTCTACACAGCAGGACTCTTTATTTGTAAGCATACATCAGGTAAACAGTTACTTGTACTGTACTTGATGGAGTGGCACCAATCTCATTACTTTCTAATATTATAACATGAAAGCTAAACGGTTAAGGAATCCTTTATGCTATATTGTCATTAACTTAAAAAAAAACTGATGCTGAAAAAAGTTGTAAATGATGTGAACAACATTCTTTGATATTCTCACAAAACACATTAGAGATTCATATAATATGTTCTCAGGAACTGTTTAAAGCAGTTCATTCACACCGGTGCACTGTTACTTATTTCAGGTGTACACACCCTCTCCTCCATTATATCTAGGATGCATCTGAATCCTCTTTATAAAGCCATTAGGCTATCCAAGGGCATTGTCACTGTTTTTCTTCTTGACACTGCTGAAATTTTTAAAAAGATCAAATATTTCAAATAACTCATATGTAACAGCATTGGATATATACAAGTACCCATTAGGAAAAAAAGAAATGTCATAATAACCTGTGGAAGTTTAGCAAACATTAAAAAGTTACAATCAGCTTTACATTGCTGTTTATCTGGTTAACCCTAAATTAGCAGATTGACTCAGTGTGCAGGTGACATAAATACAAGTTAAAATGAAATGGAAAACAGACATTCAAATTATTTGCACACATATTTTGTTCAGTATTGTTCAAAGTATACTCTTCTGATTTGTTATAAATACACTATTAAATGCTCCAAACAATTAACTATTTACAGTAATCTGTATGCACAATAATGGAAAGATAAATGTTTGAAAATCATAGTAACATAAAACATTTCTGCTTTTTTGTACCTTAAACAAAGTGATCAAAATAAGGAAAAGATGTTTTAGATTCTGATTCACTCTGAAACTCTTGTTTAACCCAAACTTCCAGCAATGATTGTGCAAGAAAGAGTACATTTAAAATTGCTTTTGTAAAACTGAGTTGTCAGATGTAAATAACCAAAATCTCAGGTTTTATATTTTATAAATATAATGCACATACTGTATATACTGTATCAGGACAATGACACAGTATGTACCAAGTTTGTTATTCCTTGCTTCCATTTTGATATACATTTAATCAGACAACATTAGTGCAAAGGAGCCTTAAAGTAAACTGCAAAATATATTTATGCAGTTATAGCAAATATTCTATTTATATGTGCCTGATCTCTGATATTATGGTTGGAATTTTCACCAAATCTCAGGTTACAGACAAAACTGTGAGCTTGTTTTGTTGTATGTGTTGAAATTTGGGAAATTTTTAGGAATTTGTTTGTTTTAAAGATAAATCATCTTATTTTTGGGGTTTTCATTTTCCTTTGAATATAGGCTGAGAGGCTTCAGTTTTACAGGTGTAGCAGATATAGCGTTTGTCCACCTCTCGAACCCTCAGGTACCACTCTTCAGACCAGGTGAAAGTACAACAATATTTTATTTTACTATTGTACAGTGCACAAAGCACTACACACACCACACCCATTAACTACAATAAACTCTCAAAACCAATACAATCCTCCACTCCCAGACACTTCGCCCTCCTACCTCCCAGCTCAGCTCAGTGTTCTGGGCTTTCTTTAGTCCTTTTATAGCTCCTGACCCGGAAGTGGTTCCAAGCACAACCCACAAGTCCATTTCCTTCCGGGTCAGGGCAAACAGTCCACTTCTTCATCCCGGGAGCACGTCGCTTCCTCCAGTCACGTGACTGACACGCACTCCCGTGTTATAGGGCATGCAAGAGCCCACTAGCCCCTCTACAGCGACTCTTGGCGGCCCCCAAGGTATCCAGCAGGGCTGTGTCACAACACTACAAAGTCCATGAGGCCCTGCTGGAACTCGGGGCACGACTATGCTGTCCAGAGGGCTCCTCCTAGCGGCCTGGGGGTGAGGGCCGGACTGGAAAGCCGGCAATCCTCCACACAGGTTTATGACCTAATGAAGAGATTCTCATGAAATGCTTCAGTCTTGATTTGCCAAAGTAGCACACTTCACACTCACTTCACTTAAAATACTTTACTTAAAGATTTGGATTGCTTTTCTTGAATGTGATGCATGGACCATTTGTGTTTATTTCATATGTATATGCAGTCAGCTGTTCGTATCTACGGAGTTCCGCATCTTCAAAGTCAACCAACTGTGGATCAAAAATATTAGAGAAAAATATCAGAAACTTCAAAAAAGCAAAACTTGAAGTTGCCCTGCAACACACACTGTGCTAATTTGTAGGCATACCGTGCTGTAGCCTCCATCCATCCATCCATTGTCTCCCGCTTATCCGAGGTCGGGTCGCGGGGGCAGCAGCTTGAGCAGAGATGCCCAGACTTCCCTCTCCCCGGCCACTTCTTCTAGCTCTTCCGGGAGAATCCCAAGGCGTTCCCAGGCCAGTCGAGAGACATAGTCCCTCCAGCGTGTCCTGGGTCTTACCCGGGGCCTCCTCCTGGTTGGACGTGCCCGGAACACCTCACCAGGGAGGCGTCCAGGAGGCATCCTGATCAGATGCCCGAGCCACCTCATCTGACTCCTCTCCTCTGAGCCCCTCCCGGATGACTGAGCTTCTCACCCTATCTTTAAGGGAAAGCCCAGACACCCTGCGGAGGAAACTCATTTCAGCCGCTTGTATTCGCGATCTCGTTCTTTCGGTCACTACCCATAGCTCATGACCATAGGTGAGGGTAGGAACATAGATCGACTGTAGCCTCCAACGTTGTGAATCGTTTGTTCACTGCTTGTGTTGTGTGCTCCCTTTGTTTCTATGGAAAAGGCTCCTGAAAAGCAATTAAGTGGCTAACAATCCCTCAAATGCTAAGAGGAAGTGTAAAGTGCTCTATCTTGATGAGAAAATAAAATTCTTGCACCCTCTGAAAAGTGGCATGTGACTTGCTGAAGTGGGCTGTAAGGTTGGTAGGAATGAATCAAGCATTAGCACAATAAACAGAAAGAAGCTGAAATTTGTGAAAGTGTCAGTGCTGCCTCTACAACAGCGAAGATGGTCTCTCTGATTAATGATAAAGTGCTTGCAAAGACTGAGAATGCATTAAGTTTGTGGCTACAGCCCATGTCACAGAAGGATATCCCTCTGTTGAAAAAATTATGCACTTAGCCTCTATGAGTACTACAATAAGATATTTGAGAAGAGTGAAAGGAAGGAGATTAAGGCTAGTAAGAGATGAATGGCTAACTATGTAAAACTGCTACAGCCTTAAGAACCTAATGATCATGGGAGATGATGTGGAAGAAGCATCAGTATTCCCAGAAGAGCTCAAGAAACTCATGGAAGAGAAAGGCTACCTTCCAGAGCAAGTCTTCAGTTGTGATGAAACGGGACTTTTCTGGAAGAAGGTCCCCAATCAGACCTACTGTACATCCGTAAGAGTTGCATACTGGCCCTGGGATTCAAGGCCTGAAAAGATCACCTTAATCTGGTGCTGTTTGTCCACACAGCAGATCAAATGATCAAGACAGGCCTTGTCTGTAGAATAAACAATCCCTTGAAAATAAAACAAAATATTGCCTACCCACGTTATGGCAATACAACAAAAAGGCTTGGGTGACAGCGATCGTGTTCTTGGAATAGTTCTACCAGTGTTTCATTCTTGAACAAAAGAAATATGTTGAAGAGAAGGGGCTCCGTTTAAGGTCCTCCACATAACTGGCAATGTTCCCGGCCATCCTAAATCTTTCTGCTTCACCTATGAGAATGTGAAAGTGATGTTCCCCGCCCCCTTACACAATGTCACTTCTGCAACAACTTGATCAAGGCATTATCAAGTGCATTAACGCAACTTACACCCGATTTGTGCTGCCTTTGATGTTAACTCAGACTGCCGCATTGTGGATTTATGGATGAGCTTCACAATTGCAGATTCAATTGTGCTTATTGTAGCAGCTGTAAATGCCCTAAAGGCCAAGACAGTCAATGTATGTTGGAAGTCATTATGAAGTGATGTAGTCATTAATTTCAGGGGTTTCCCCTCTATTGATGGAGCAGTCAATAATATCTGAATGTTGAAAAGGAAGTTGGAGAGAAAGGCTTCTCTGACATGATCAAGGAAGATGTAGGGGAACACATAAGGAGCACAGTGAAACCGTTACCAACTTGGAACTTAAAGATCTGCTGAAATACAGTACTGAAGAGAATGATACAGAAGATTTAGAGCAATATTAAACAGCGCTTACGAAAAGCCAATATGAGATACAGCCTCTTGTATCCTGCCAAACTGAAAGTGGAGATTCAAGGCAAATATTACATATTTACCAGTAGGGAGGAAGCAGACAAAGAGTTAAGAAAGCTGATCCTGACAATTTCCTGAAATACAACGGTGAGTCGCACCCTGTCATGGCATCGTAAAGAAGATATCACCGGCTGTCTGACCCACTTGCAATGACACTGGTACCGTAATTATATATCCTTTTCCCTTCTCGGTCACTACCTGTTTTTGTTTTAATTACAGTTATACACATTTATGTATGTATGTGTGGAAGAAATTAAATTAATAACCCTTTTCTTTTTTTTTTTACTATTCTAAAGGTGACTGTTAAACATCATACCCTTGTTTTATTGTTGTTGTTATTATTGCATTAGGGTTTATTATACTTATCCAGGGCCACTATTTAACACCATTCCCTGGGTTTACTGTCTTAACATTTCAAGAATGTTGAAGATTTTTTCTTTTTTGTTATGCTTATAGTATTTAGACTGTAATGGCAATAAATATCTCACTTTTAATTCACATATACCGCTGCTGGGGGCATGTTTTGTTTTGGACGTGCCCTGTCTCTAGGTACGTCAGAGGACTGGAACTTTGTGAAGTGGGGTTCAGCCTCACGTGGGGAGGCAAAGTGGGGGGAGGCAAAGTTTTGGACTAGGGAGGGGGAGAAAGAGAGCAAGCTATCTCTAATCTATCCTATTAATACTTCTCATTATAATTACCAACAAAAGAATAGACTGCTTGGCAATAACCCCTGGGAAAATTGGAAATTAGGGTCAAAGCTGTCTCACTTCCAGTTTAGACTACAAAATGACATCAAAAATTCCGATTCAATGTCTCCAAGACGGGACAGTTAACTTTGTGAGCTGGAATGTTAAAGGCATGAATCACAGATTAAAAAGAAAGAAAGTATTCTCTCACCTAACATGTTTAAATGCTAAAATAGTATTTTTACAGGAGACCCATTTATTAAGCAAAGATCAGTTCCGACTGCAAAAAGACTGGACTGGACAAATGTTCCATTCCAGCTTTAGAAAAAAACTACAGGTGTGGGAATTCTTATACATAGAACAGTCTCATTTGTAGTATCAGATGTTGTATCTGATCCTGAAGGGAGATACATGATTGTTATGTGTAATTTATTTAATTGTAAAGTGATTTTGATAAAATATGTATGCACCCAATGTGGATGATAAGGAATTCATCCAAAATGTATTTGCATCCATTACCAAAGTGAACACTTATAAAATTATAATGGCTGGGGATTTTAATTGTGTTTTAAATCCAGACCTAGATAGGTCTCCTGTCACAGGGGCGATGACATCTAAGACTGCAATGACAAGTACACAGTTTGTAACTGACCACAACTTATCAGACCCCTGGAGATTTCTAAACCCAAATTCAAGAACATATTCCTTCTACTCACCTGTGCATCATTGCTACTCAAGAATTGATTATTTTTTTGTTGATAACCATTTCTTGCCTACAATTAAATCCTGCAAGTACGACGCTGTTGTTATTTTCGACCATGCCCCTCTGATCTTGGAGATAAAATCATTATGCCCCACATACTCATCTCACACTTAACCCACGTTTATTAGCAGACAAGAACTTTACAGAATTTATATCAAAACAAATCAGTTTTTTTCTAGAGACAAATGTATCCTCGGAGGCCTTCTTTAGAGGACAGATTATGTCATGTCTTTCCCACAGAAATAAATTGGAAACCAAGCAGGTATCAAAGCTAACCAATGAAATTACTAGAATAGATCAAGAACATGCCAGGTGTCCAAGTGAGGCTCTTCATAGGAAAAGGCAGGCTCTGCATTCAGAACTCAACCTCTTGACAAATAAAGAAACTGAACAACTCATTTTTAAATCAAGACATCATTACAATGAACATGGAGAGAAAGCTAATAAGCTTTTAGCTCAACAAATCCACAAGCAAAAAGTTCGCAATGCAATCCCAGCAATTACCATCAGAAACAGAGACATAATCATTGACCATAAAAATATAATGCACACATTTAGAGTCTACTATAAATCCTTATATTTTACTGAGTTTAAAGAAGACAAGACACAATCTAATGCATTTCTGGATGCATTAGAAATACCACAAATAGATCCTCTTAGTGTAGAGGAATTGGATAAACCTTTGGTGCTATCAGAATTATTAGATGCTATAAAGTCACTTCAGAGTGGGAAAGCAGCAGGTACCGATGGCTACCCTGCTGAATTTTATAAGTTCTCCACTCAGCTAGCTCCCCTCCTATTAGCAACATTCACAGAAGCTAGAGACAATAAAATTCTACCTCAAACTTTTCGGCAAGCATTAATCACCATCTTTCCTAAACAAAATAAGGACGTATTACAATGTGCATCATACAGACCAATTTCACTTCTGAATAATGATGTTAAGATACTCTCCAAAGTCCTAGCTAGAAAGATGGAGAAAGTGCTGCCTTCTGTAATATCACAAGATCAAACTGGATTTATTAAAGGCCGACATTTAGCGTTCAATCTTCGACGCCTGTTTAATGTAACATACTCACCCACAAAGTCAAACATCCCAGAGATTTTATTATTTTTGGATGCAGAAAAAGCATTTGATATGATTGAATGGAACTACCTTTTCGCTACATTAGAGAAATTTGGGTTTGGCCTGAACATTTGTGCATGGATCAAACTACTGTATACCAATCCAGAAGCTTCAGTTTGTATTAACAACATTAATTCAGACTACTTTAAACTAGAACGTGGTACCCGACAAGGATGCCCCTTGTCACCTCTACTTTTTGCAATCGCGATTGAGCCACTGGCAGTTCATTGTCAAAATGTTTATGAGATAAAGGGGATTATCAGAGAAGGACTTGAACAGAAAATTTCTCTATATACAGATGATATGGTATTGTATATATCAGACCCACAAAATACCGCACCTGTAGTACTAACAGTACTAACAGAATTTCTGGTCTCAGAATTAATTTGACTAAAAGTGTGCTCTTTCCAGTGAATGCTCAAGCACACAATATTAGATTGGACACCTTCCCTTTTATCATTGCAGATCAGTTTAAATATCTGGGGGTAAACATCACAAGTAAACATAAAGCTCTTTATCAACAAAATTTCGCTGTCTGTATGGAAAAAATCAAGCAAGACTTGCATAGATGGTCAATCCTTCATCTCACTTTAGCTGGAAGAATTAACATTGTTAAGATGAATAGCCTCCCTAAGCTTCTCTTTTTATTTCAAAATATTCCAATATACATCAATAAATCATTGTTTAAGAAATTAGATTCAACCATAACCACAATTATTTGAAATTCAAAACATCCACATATCAAAAGAACGACCCTACAAAGGCCAAAGGCAGAAGGTGGCATGGCTCTACCTAACTTTCAATTTCACTACTGGGAAGCAAACATACAACATATAAAAACCTGGACATTGACACAAATAGATGAACATATACAGGCTTGGTCTGCAATAGAAATAAAATCCTGCAGTTCCTCTTTATATTCCTTGTTTTGCGCCCCAATAAATGCAAATTATCGCCAATATACTAATAACCCAATATTAGTATACTCAGAATATGGAACCAATGTAGGAAGCATTTTAATATAGAGAATCTTTTATCGGTGGCACCTCTGCACGAGAACCACCTTTTTCAATTCTCGCAAACATATGCAGTTTTTAATGTCTGAAAAACATTTGGGATTTCAGTAATCCCTCCTCCATCGCGGGGGTTGCGTTCCAGAGCCACCCGCGAAATAAGAAAATCTGCGAAGTAGAAACCATATGTTTATATGGTTATTTTTATATTGTCATGCTTGGGTCACAGATTTGCGCAGAAACACAGGAGGTTGTAGAGAGACAGGAACGTTATTCAAACACTGCAAACAAACATTTGTCTCTTTTTCAAAAGTTTAAACTGTGCTCCATGACAAGACAGAGATGACAGTTCAGACTCACAATTAAAAGAATGCAAATATATCTTCCTCTTCAAAGGAGCAAACAAATCAATAGGGCTGTTTGGCTTTTAAGTATGCGAAGCACCGCAGCACAAAGCTGTTGAAGGCGGAAGCTCACACCCCCTCCGTCAGGAGCAGAGAGAGAGAGAGAGAGAGATAGAGAGAGATAGAGAGAGAGAGACAGATAAAAAAATCAATACGTGCCCTTCGTGCTTTTAAGTATGCGTCAGCATGTCGTTTCAGGAAGCAGCTGCACAAAAGATAGCAACGTGAAGATAATCTTTCAGCATTTTTAGACGAGCGTCCGTATCGTCTAGGTGTGCGAACAGCCCCCCTGCTCAATCCCCCTACGTCAGGATCAGAGAAAGTCAGCGCAAGAGACATAGAAAAGTAAGCTGGGTAGCTTCTCAGCCATCTGCCAATAGCGTCCCTTGTATGAAATCAACTGGGCAAACCAACTGAGGAAGCATGTACCAGAAATTAAAAGACCCATTGTCCTCAGAAACCTGCAAAGCAGCGAAAAATCTGCGATATATATTTAAATATGCTTACATATAAAATCCGCGATGGAGTGAAGCCGCGAAAGGCGAAGCGCGATATAGCGAGGGATTACTGTAAATCACTTAGAGATCTGTACATAGACAACGTCTTTGCATCCTATGAACAATTACATTCTAAATTTAACTTTCCAGCAACACATTTCTTTCACTATCTTCAAATTAGAAACTTTGTTAAACAAAACCTGCCCAATTTTCCTCACCTCCCACCTACCTCTGTTGGAAAATATATTCATCAGTTTCAAGAACAGACAGAATCTCTGCAATATATAAAACCATTTTACAGTCCCTCCCATTCAAAGATCCAAGAAAACAATGAGAAAAGGATCTCTCCCTCAACATACAGTATCAGAAAAGGAATGGAAGCATACAATTACTCAACTCAAAATTATATATCTAGCACATCTGTCTCGCTTAAAATTGTCCAAAATGTTTCCAGGGCAAGATCCAACCTGCGAATGCTGCAATCAAATTCCAGCCTCACTGGGTCACATATTTTGGGCCTGCACCAAATTAACATCATAATGGACCAAAATTTTTAAATGCCTTTCAGACAACTTTGGTGTCACAATCCCTCCTAACCCATTTACAGCTGTGTTTGATGTACTTCCAGATGGGCTTAAAGTGGAGAAGAACAAACAAACTGTAATTACCTTTACTACACTACTGGCACGCAGACTTATGTTGCTCAACTGGAAGAATCCTAACTCTCCCCTTTTAAGTTAATGGGTAACTGATATTATATATTATTTGAAACTGGAAAAAATAAAATTCTCACTTAGAGGATCTGTGCAGAAATTTTTCAAAACCTGGCAGGATCTAATCAATAACATTTTAGAATAAGCTTTTAAAGCACTGAGGAAGCAGATTCTCTCCCTATTCTCTTTTTTTTCTTCTCCATTCATCTATATTCACTTATTAATTTATCTATTTACTAATTTTTACTAGGTTTAAGTTTTATTCTGCTGCCCATGCTCTCTTTCTCAGGGGTGGGGGTTGATTTGTTTTCAATCCTATTGTAAAATTTATCTATTTGTATGGAATATTGTGTGATTTCAATATAATCAATAAAATTACAAAAAAAAAAAAGAGTAACAGGTACTATGACCGTTGAGTACAATCCTTTGATGGAACAAAGCCTCCTTGTCACCTGAAGGATAACAGCATGCCTACAACGATTGCAAAATTTTGTTTGATGTTGCAAAGAAAAAGAATAAAAGGCTTCCGATAACAATGGGTTTTTTAAAAATTTTTTATTTATTTTAATTAGAAGCAAATAACATTTAATACAATCAAGTCAAACTTAACAAAGCAACATTCCACCCCCACCCAAGAGAAAGAGAGGAGAGCCAACAACCAAAGCAAATCTTTAAAAGCAGCAAGGAAGGAAGAGTATCCTTTTCCATGAAATTGAAGCTTTTTCTAAAATGTTATTGATTATACCTTGCCATATTTTATAAAACTTTTGAACAAATCTTATGAGTAAGAATTAGATTTTTTCCAATTTCAAATAGTATAGAACATCAGTTACCCACTGACTTAAAAGTGGTGGAGTTATATTCTTCCAGCTAAGTAAGATAAGTCTATGTGCTAGTAGTCAGGTAAAGGCAATTATGCTTTTTTTGTTCTTCTCCACTTTAAGCCTGTCTGGGAGTACACCAAACAAAGCTATTAATGGGTTCGGAGTGATTGTGAAACCATTAAGGCTGTCTGATATGCATTCAACGATTTTTATCCAAAATGTTGTTAATTTGGTTTTCACAACATGTAGCCCAGTGAGGCTGAAGCTAGACTGCAACATTCTCAGGTTGAGTCTTGCCCAGGAAACATTTTGGACAATTTTAAACGGGATAAATACGCTCAAAAGATTTTAAGTTGTGTGGTCAAAATTTAACATCTTATTAAAGAAAGAAATGTCCCGTAGCAGAACAAGTCAGTTATCAGGCAGGAGAAATGATGTTCATTGTATCTTTTAATTAGTCCTCAGCAAAATGCCTTGGAGGGAGCATTCCTCAAAAGCATTCTGTTACAGCATGGTCAGAGAAACAAAGAATAGAGGTTCGTTCTATGAACTGTTGAATACAGTGTCAATCAATGCATATATTTTACTCTGGTTGGTTCATTGGTTTACACCTAAATAATTTATATAAAATTCGTATTATTATATTCTTATTTGTATATTCTGGTTCTTCTGATACCTTTGAGTTGTGCCACCACCCTTGAAGTTTCTATGCATATAACAATTGTCCATTCTTGTTTATAGGACATCTGCTGATTATTCTTAGTTATCTCTTAGTCATCCTTCAGTACATTTTCTTTATGACATCAACTTTTCTTCTGGTACATTATTTACTTGACCACCTCAGTATTTTTCCTAAACCAGTTCTTATATTTCTGTGTACATTATGTTGTTAACTTGACCTCCATCTGGTTTCCTGGGGCCTCATGCGTAACACTGTGCGTAGAATACACACTAAAACATGTTGTAAGGACAAAAGCGGAAATGTGCGTACACACAAAAAAATCCAGATGCATAAATCTGTGCTAACGCCAAATTTCACGTTCTTCTTCTCCATAAATCCCGGTCAGTGTGAAAAGTCAAACTCCCCCCAGAATTACGCCTCTTTGACTATGCAAATCAATATAAATAGCCCTTAAGCTCAGCATTCCGTGAAAAGGCAATGGCAAAAGCACGGGGAAAATAGAAATAGAATAGCCATTAAAGTAGAACATCATAAACTTTATCTTTAAATCGTTTAATTTACTAGTTTCTCAAATACCATCGTAACTAAAGTAGCATGTTAAATGCTTTGTTTTGAATGTGTTCTTCTATTTGCTCTATGTGTGTGAATTAAGCTTCTTAAACGTGCTTTCTCTTCCTCTGACTGGACACAGAATCCATTACATTCGTGAAAAAAAATAATAAAAAAAAAATAATGACAATCTGATGCCTTAAACTAATAAACAATATGTGGTTAATTTCAGTGTATTTGTAAAGCCGCGTCAGGGATATGCATCTAAAAAAGAAAGGGAACTTCAACAAAAACACTGCTTTGAGGCTGCGTATGCCAGGGTTTGAGCTACCACAAAAATGTGCGTGGCTTTATGCCAAGTTTAGGTTTTATACATCGCGATTTGAGTGTGCAAACGGGCTTACGCAACATTTTTGTGCATACACACTAGTTATACATGAGGCCCCTGGTGTGCCTGAACAGGTTTCTGACATATATTAAGCCTTTATGCTATTTCTTTAAGGTGATTGCTATGTTACCCTAAAATTATTCTTCCACAGTTGAATGATAGAATGCTTTGCACATATGGCGCTAGATTGTATTATGTGTATTCTGTGCATGGCTGCCTTCCAGTCCTTTTCTGAAATATTCTGAATGATCCTTTCCTCATTGTACCCTGTGATCTTTGAAAGGAAGGGACTTTAAAATGTTTTTATCAATTCCAGAGATGATATCCGAGACTTCCAACTGATTAATATTTCTTCTGGAATGGAAATAGGTGGGAGGTGAGGAAAATTGGGCAGGTTCCATTTAACAAAGTTTCTAGCTTGAAAGTACTAGAAGAATTGTGTTGATGGCAAGTTAAATTTGAAGCTTAATTGTTCTTGGATGCAAATAAATTATCTATGTTCAAGTCTCTGAGTGTTTTAATCCTGGACGTTTTCTAAACATTAAATACTGTGTATGTTTGAGAGGGTGGAAAAAAGGTGGTTGTCATGGAGAGGTGCAATAGGTAAAAGCTTCTCTGTCTTAAAATGCTTCCTACATTGGTTCCATGTTCTGAGTGAATGAATGTCAGTTGGATTATTAGCATATTGACAATAATTTATAATTACTGAGACACAGAGAAAGGAATATGAAGAACTAATGCAAGATTTTAATTCTATTGCAGACCAGGCTTGTGTTTATTCATTGATTTGTGTCCATGTCCAGGTCTTTATAGATTTTATATTTGCCACCCAGTAATAAAATTGAAAGTTAGGTAGTGCCATGCCCCCTTCTACTTTAGGTCATTGTAGAGTTGACCTTTGAAGGTGAATTTTTCAAATTCCAAATAAATGCAGTTATGATTGAATCAAATTTCTTAAAAAATTATTTGTTAACTAGCTGATAACCCAGTGGCTTCACTCACTGAGTGCAAGGGAAAAAAATAAATTGTAGTCTATAAGTTATTAAACAGTAACACATTAACATTTTAAGAAGTAAAGATACATTGAGCACTACTGGAGTGGTTTCGGGTAAACTACATTTTAAAGGCGGTATAACACAACAGGTAAGTAGTACTAACAGCAGCTAAAATGTATTTGGATCATCTCTCGGTAGTAGATCCCTTTTGAAATGCGCTACACGACGGCTGTGGTATAGAAATTTCTGCCTGTGGTAATGTGCCTTACTGGCATTACCAGCAATTAAAGAAAATTAGTTTTGTGTCCTCTGCAGTGTTAAGAGAGAAAGGCTTTGGTTTGGGATAAAAGGAAAAAAGGTATAACGAAAGGAAATTTTCCTTTTTCTTTAATATAGTGTAGAGAGACGTCTTCCCTGACGATATGAGCACCTTTTGGGGAGCGTCGCGGCGGGTCTCGTGTAGACTGGAGAGACGGCCCTGCCATTAACCGGCTGGCACTGTCTGTCCTCCACTCCTGTACGTGCCTCCAGCAACCTCATAACCATATACGTGCAAAAGAAAGTGAGAAGCGCCTTAATATTAGTTTGCCACGGTCTAGAAAAGGGATCCCGTGTTTGCAGTTATCTGGGTTATAGCTCAGATGAAGGAGGAAAAAAATTAAAAGTGCTTACTTTCACTTAAAGCAGAAGCACACACACCGTCTCAAAGGCTGGCACAGTTACGCATGCGCGCGCGCTGGCTGATCAACTTTTATAGTATTTTTGCAGCGCAGGAGACGCCACTTTTTGCAGACACTGTAACAAGAATGAGTCGAAGACATCACAAAGGTTTGGGGCAGCCACCCATATATTATGCTTGGCTGCAATTGCTCTTTTTAAATACACAAAGTGAATCGTTCGGAATCCAAAACAGAACTGCCTGTACTGAGGCAAGATGGCAGTTTTAAAGGCCCAGAAGGGAAATGACGTCTTCGTTGCAGGAAGTGGGAGTGGTATCCTGGTGTTCGGAAGTGACGTCATCCTTGGGGCCGTCCAGAGGCGGGATTTCCCGGGACAGGTCTGCAAGGGACTGAGAGAGATAGTCAGTACACTCTGCCGCCCCCTGGCCTGGCGTAGAATTACAAGTGTCTAGGCCCTTCAGCTGTTTCCCATGCGCACGTGTGTGACAAGGCCCCCCCCCTTAGCCCAGACCCATCGGGTCGGGTGGACATGTCCGAGAGGTCATGGAGAGAGAGGGCATCCGCATTGGCATGGAGAGTACCCTTTCGATGAACAAGCGAGAACTTATATGGTTGGAGGTCAAGAAACAACCTAGTGACCCGGGGATTCGACTCCTTGTGAAGGGCCATCCACTGGAGGGGTGCATGGTCCGTCACCAGAGTAAATTCACGGCCCAATAGGTAGTACCTCAACTGCGTAATCGCCCATTTTATCGCAAGAGCCTCCCGTTCCACTGCGGCATACTTAGTCTCCCGATCCAGCAGTTTCCGGCTTAGGTACATGATGGGGTGTTCAACACCATTGACGCTTTGGCTCAGCACGGCCCCCAGGCCTGTGTCCGAAGCGTCCGTCTGGAGTATAAAAGGTAGTGTAAAGTTTGGTGCTTTCAATATGGGTGCTGACGTAAGGGCCTGTTTCAGGTCACAAAATGCAGCGGCAGTCTTATCTGTCCATACCACGTGGATTGGGGCCTTCTTCTTCGTAAGGTCTGTCAAGGGTGCTGCTCTTTCGGAGAACCGGGGTACAAACCGGTGGTGGTATCCAGCTAACCCGAGAAAAGCCTGCACCTGTCTCTTGGTATTCGGACGGGCCAGTTTAATATGGCATCAACTTTGGAACACTGTGGTTTGACGGTACCACGACCCACCAGGTAGCCCAAATATTTAGCTTCTCTTAATCCAAAGAAACATTTCCTTGGGTTAATTCGAAGCCCGGCTTCCGCCAGTGTCCGCAGCACCGTTTCCACCTGCTGCACATGATCCTTCCATGTGCTGGAATGAATGACTACGTCATCCAAATAGGCAGCACTAAACGCGTTATGGGGCCGGAGCACTCTGTCCACCAGACGCTGAAACGTTGCCGGTGCCCCATGTAACCCGAATGGGAGGACCGTGTACTGCCAGTGGCCACTAGGGGTTCTAAACGCGGTCTTAGCCTTCGCGGAGTCCGTTAAAGGAACCTGCCAGTACCCCTTTGTCATGTCAAGTGTGGTCAAAAACTTCGCTTGTCCAAGTCTCTCGAGGAGGTCATCCACGCGAGGCATTGGGTAGGCGTCAAATTGGGAGACTTGATTCAGTCGACGGAAGTCATTGCAAAACCTCCAACTTCCGTCTGGCTTACTGACCAAGACAATCGGACTGGACCAGGGACTATAACTTTCCTCAATCACACCTAGTTCCAGCATGCGCTTGATCTCAAGCTCCACTTCTGCCTTCTTTGCTTCGGGAAGACGATATGGGCGTTCTCGTACGACAACTCCGGGTTCTGTCACGATATCGTGCGCAATCAGAGAGGTCATACCGGGTTGCTCACTAACTACCTCTGGAATGGACAAGATCGCTGTCTCAAGCTCCTGTCTCTGTTTATCATTCAAGTCAGGTCTGAAGTTAAGACTGGTACCTTGAGCAAAGAAAGAGCGGGGCTGAGTGGAGGAGGGGTCCGAGTCCCTTTCCTTCCACGGCTTCAGCAAGTTGACATGATACACCCACTCGCTCGGTCGACGATTGGGCTGTTTCACCAAATAGTCGACGAGCCCTTTCCTCTCTTTAACTTCGTACGGCCCTTGCAAATGGGCAAGCAACTTCGAATGCAAGGTAGGGACCAACACCATGACGCGGTCCCCCCGTTGGAACTCCCGGAGGACCGTGCCACGATCATAATAGTGGGCCTGTGCTGCTTGCGCTTCCTCCATATGACTTATTAAAACAGGCTGTATTTTTCCGAATCGATCGCGTAACTGCGCGATGTATTCTAATACATTGACAGAAGGAAGCGCCTCTCCTTCCCATCCTTCTTTTAATAGATCCAATAACCCTCAGGGTTGTCGTCCATACAACAATTCAAAGGGTGAGAACCCCGTAGAGGCTTGTGGGACTTCCCGATAAGCAAAGAACACGAGGGGGAGGAGCTGATCCCAGTTCCTCCCGTCCGCGCTGACCACCTTGCGCAGCATTTGCTTGAGAGTTTGATTAAACCTCTCGACAAGACCGTCGGTATGAGGATGATACACCGCGGTCCTTAAGTGCTTTATTTTGAGTAACTTGGCCGTCTCCTTGAACGTCTCCGAGGTAAAGGGCGTCCCTTGATCCATAAGGATTTCTCTAGGGATCCCGACACGCACAAATACACCCACTAGTTCCCGAGCGATAGCTTTTGTAGTGGCAGAGCGCAACGGAACTGCCTCTTGATATTGTGTAGCGTAATCCACGAGGACTAATATATATTTAAATCCTCGAGCTGAGGGCTCCAGAGGTCCTACTATATCGACCCCAATACGCTCAAATGGGACATCAATCAGGGGAAGGGGAACGAGAGGAGCGCGGTCCCTCCTAGGAATTTGCCGCAGTTGACATTCTGGGCAAGAAATACAAAAACGGCGAACCTCCTCATTTATTCCCGGCCAATACAATCTGAGCTTAATCCGCTCCAGAGTTTTTTCGGTGCCTAGATGGCCACCCAGGAGGTGCGCGTGTGCCAACTCACAAACCTGCCGCCGGTAGGTTCGCGGGATTAGCAACAGCTTCCGCACCCCGCCCTCATGATCAGCTATTCGATATAACAGATCGTTGTCAAGTATGAAGTGAGGGCCGCGAGGTGTGGGCAGATGAGTGCGTTGGCCATTGGCTAGCACGACTGCATTTTTAGCAAACTTCAGGGAGTCGTCATTCCATTGCTCTCTCCTGAAAGATGCCGGCGTTTTATTAAATTGGAAGTGTAAGTCGGAGAGAGGGTCCGGTCTGACCTCAAGGGGTGGGGAGTCGTTCCGGCTCGTCGAGGCCCTGGTTGATGACGTATCTATGTGCGACGGCCAAGGAAGCTCCCCGTCCTCCTCGGAGTCTTCTGTATCTCTTTCCCCCAGCAAGATACACGGCGTGGAAACAGCCTGAGAGGGATTCGTTCCTTCTATTACTAGGCCTACAGAGTTACGATGAGTGGATATTAGTACACCGCATTTATTGTCACACCAGTCTCGCCCTAGTATCACCGGAAATGGTGGGTAAGGGTGAACCGCTACGGGGATCTTTCTCACTGTTTGTTCAAAGCTGATGACACACAGGGCGATTTTATATGACTGTGTTTCGCCGTGTATACAGCGAATACTGGTCTTTTTTCTCGTTCTCTGTCGCGGTAGTACATAACAACAATCAACAATGGTCATGTTGCTGCCGGTATCCAACAGTACTGTAACCTTAAAGCCATTGAATATTACCACCCTCGTATGCCCAATAGCCAGGGGGTTCGTAAGTGCACAGAACCGTCCTCCCCCCTTCCACTCGCATTCCCCCATGCTCCCGCGCGAGCGGCCCACCCCGCGCCCCGGGGACATCGGAACAGGCTTCAGGTTATATGGAAGGGACTTATATAGTGGGACATAATCCCTATGGAGTCCACTAGAGGACCGTTCTGCTCTCACAGATTGTGAGGTTGGTTTAATGCTTATTTGAGCTATGAGCTCGTCCATTGAATGGAAGTCTCCCCAGACCGGCTGGGCAAAGTTCTTGGGAAGACCTTGTAGCAAAATAAAGCAGGATACCTGCTGCACAATTTGCCGGGTGTTTAATTCAAAGGGCCTCAGCCATTGAGCCACTGTTTCCCAGAGAGCATAAGTTTGCTCCCGGGCTGATCTCTCTGGATCATATTCCCATGTCTGTAATATTTTTACCTGCTGGTCTGGGGACAGCCCATGTGTCTTTAGGATCTTGGTCCCGACGGGCGGCCCAGTCCTCTCCTCTGAGAGAACATAGTAAGCCCTTTTCGTTTTCCCCCCAGGGACCAGCCCACGTCGGTGGGTCTCCTCCACATTCTCCCTGTGTAGGATTAGGGGATCATTTTCCCTTGGTGGGAGCGAAGCCTGCACCGTGCCACTCCGGACCGCTGAGCACGCCACCCACCCGGAAACACGGCCCCGGTACTCTCCTACCTGAGTACTTTTAGGGTTCCTTCCCGGTTTCTTCTGGGAGAGCTGCATCCTGCAGCTATGCCACTGTAACAAGAATGAGTCAAAGACATCACAAAGGTTTGGGGCAGCCACCCGTATATTATGCTTGGCTGCAATTGCTCTTTTTAAATACACGAAGTGAATCGTTCAGAGTCCAAAACAGAACTGCCTGTACTGAGGCAAGATGGCAGTTTTAAAGGCCCAGAAGGGAAATGACGTCTTTGTTGCAGGAAGTGGGAGTGGTATCCTGGTGTTCAGAAGTGACATCATCCTTGGGGCCGTCCAGAGGCGGGGACTGAGAGAGATAGTCAGTACACTCAGTACACTCCGCCGCCCCCTGGCCTGGCGTAGAATTACAAGTGTCTAGGCCCTTCAGCTGTTTCCCATGCGCACGTGTGTGACAACACGTTCACGTCATTGTGTGCCTACGGAGGGATGATGTGGAACAGGTTAATTGGTCGGTGCGAGTCTCACCGAATACAAAAAGGAATTACAGCACCTGACAACCTTGCACTATGTGCCTGTGATTCAAGAGAAAAATAATTCTGATAAATGTGGACGCTGCCCTTCCGTGCTTAACTGGCAGAAGTTCCAAACAATTCCCAAGTCCAACACTTTACATGAAGAAGTCTGTACATCTTCTTAGATGTAAACTCTCCATCTTCTTAAAATAATTGATTACAAAAGCAGCCTTGAATGTTGCGGGGTTTTAGTGACCCAAACTCACCTTAAGGGACAGTAAGTAGTCGTGCAGGGCAATTTACAAACAGAGTCCTGCTTCGATGGCACCAATTACACTCATTCGCAAAGATTTCCACTCTCCCAGGAGCAGACGGGGCACTTGAAGTGTCACAAACAGTGCGAGAAGAGAGGACGCTGCCCAAAACTGTGAAGCTCTCAACCCGGCAGAGCAGCCTGACATTCCGTGGCTCCCAGCGTCCACTTTGTTCTCAACATAATTTCCAAATCGCATGGTCATACGTAATTTCCGTTTCACACGTAATTTCCATATCGCGTGGTCATATGTCATTTCCGCTTCAAACGCGAAAAGAATTTTATATATATAGATTGTGGTAATTAATCTGTTCTTCTTTGATATTTTTAATAGTTATGAAGTTTGAATTTTATATCTTAAAGTAATTAAGCACATTTAGCAAGTTTATTATGTAATGTCATTTTTTCAAGTAACCTAGGGCAGCTGAGACAGGATGCAAGCAGACTACATTAGGGTGTCTGCAGGAAACTACAGTATATGTTTTAATTACTACATGACAAAGGAAGCTGCCTTCAGTTTCTGTGCTGACAAAGAATGGACCTGAAAATGGCAAAGCTCACACGGAATGCTGGAAATTAATAAATCGTACCCCGAGATTTTAACTATACAGTTTTTAATAAAGGAAAGTTCTACCCTTGTAAATGCAAGAACTTACATTGGTCGAGATCCAGGGTTTCAAACTGTAATTATAGAGTGTGATTCAAGTCAATCACGCATCCTAATCTCAGAGTTCGAGAAAAATAAAACACACACACATACACAGACACAAACAACAGATTATTTATTCTCATAATGCAGATTTTTGCATTTGAACCCAAAAGTAAAAAAGAATTCACATCTGCTCCACACAACAAAGAAAAGATTGTCAAGCTATTCCAAAAGGGCTGCATTTTAATGTGCTTGATACGAAAGTCTGGCAGTTCCTCCACAAAAACCACATTCAATGACCTAAAGCAGGCTCTGATATCAGCATCCATACTAGTGGCATCTAACTTTCCTCTTCTTTTCCTTCTCCAGATGGACAGTTTTGAGACTTGCCTGGGAGCTGTGTTAAGTCAGACTGTCAATTGAGCTGATCAGCCCATATTGTACGTAATCCAGAAACCGTTGAACTCAGAAACTATGTATGCAGTGCTAGAACAAGGGGCCTCTGCTTTAAATAATCAGTTACGAAGCTAAGGCATTATCTCCTGTATCAGAGCTTTGCCCTTCTCACGAATCATGCAGTTCTGCAATGGATGGCTACTCATAAAGAGAATCATCCGCAGGAGACTCGCCAGTTTCTTGAACTACTAGGCTACTGCTTTAAAGTGGTCCATCTCAGGGGTTTCCTCCCTAACAACTCTGCCTTGGGTATATGACCTCTCGGCTAGGTCCGCTCCTCACTATAGTAGCCAGCTTAGGTCTCACATCTTCACCCCTTCCCTTTTGACTTCCTTGGCCCAAATAACACAGCAACAGGAAGTTCAACATCATTCACGACCAGATTGCTAGCTCTTCAAGAAGGAACTCACATTACCAGCCTGAAGAAGTAAAACATCAATAGTGACAGAGTTTCATATTTTAAATGCTTGACATTAAATGGTGTCACCTGTTGTCCCACAAATCTTAATCTGTTTGTCTGTGTTTATTTCACCATATATATATGTGTGTGTGTGTGTGTGTGTGTGTGTGTGCGGGTGTGTGTGTGTGTGTGTATATTTATGTATGTGTGCATATCACTCATAATCTGAGATGCTGCCACTGTGTTTTTTTGTGCTTATCCATCCACTCTTGCAATAGTTGCTGTTCTTATATATTGTTTATTCCTGTTTAGGCAAAAATTAAGATTTGACATTAAATACTAGGTTTTCTGTCTCTCCCTCAGAACAGCTAGGTGGGGACCAAACAATGGTTCAAGCCGATTGGCCCAATCCCTCTAATTCCATTGCAATCTATCCAACACACAGACATCTATATTTTTATAGCCCTGTTTCCTTAATGAATACCATCTATGGTTGAGTGCAGGTTTAGATCAATCATATTAATTTACTGTGGTCATTCAGTGAGTCAATCATTTAATTTTACACTCTAATACTTTAATCAGTAGTCAGACCTAACTGACAAACATGCTGACTGAACAAGAAATTTAGCAATTGAATTTCTCTTTACAAAACCATTCTAAACAAAATACAACAGTCACAGTGGTACTCCAGTGATAAGGCTGTGAATCACTGCCTTACATAAATCATTGAAAAATTTACATCATCTATGCATCCAAACATGTAATTTCTCTAGCTTCATTATGCAATCTCATGAGAATTCTAGAAACCTGTTCTGATGCCTCTATAAATATTTGCTGCTTGTGCTCTTAAGACATTCACTCCTTGTTGTTAACTCAAAGGAGTGGTATAATAATAATGAAAGGGAAATGAATGGATAACACTAATTTGAACTCTCAGCAGCTTGTAAAGCATTGTTTTCCACTGGATAATGCATCTTGCCTAAGAGAAACACGATCACCAGAAGTATATGTGATGTTATATATTTTCTCAACAGTTTCTGTGATGCTTGCAATCTTTGGAAACCTGCTGGTGGTCATTTCTGTCTCGCATTTTAAGCAGCTTCACACACCAAGTAACCTCCTTGTACTTTCACTTGCTGTAGCAGATTTTTTGGTTGGAATTAGTTTGATGCCCTTCAGGATAATAAAAATCATTGACAACTGCTGGTATTTTGGCGACAAATTTTGCTATTTAAATTTTGTGATTGACTGCATGCTCACCTCTGTTTCTATGAGTAATTTGGTATTTATAGCTATTGATCGCTATATTGCTGTGTGTGATCCTTTACTTTATTCTGCTAAAGTTACAGTTCCTGTTACACAGTTAAGTATTACAACTAGCTGGTTCTCGTCAATATTCTACACGTGGGTGATTATGTTTTTCAAAGGATTTTATGTTACTTCGGGGAATGCCAGCATTTGTGTAGGAGAATGTGAAGGATTCTATGCTGAATCATGGGGTTTGGTGGACTTTATTATAACTTTTCTTATTCCTTGTTCTATAATAGTACATCTGTACTCAAAAATATTTATTGTTGCAAAGAGACATTTAAAGATAATTAGTTTTGCTAATCAGCAAAAAAATACACAATTCGTTCAGCAAAAGATGACACCAAAAAAATCTGAAAGAAAAGCTGCAAAAACGTTAGGAATTGCAATATCAGTATTTCTCTTTTGCTGGATACCATATTATATATGTTCAATCGTTGATACTTATACCAACGTAGCTATACCTAATATACTATTTAGTATTTTGACATGGCTAGTTTATTTAAACTCTGGCATGAATCCAATAATTTATGCTTTGTTTTACCCATGGTTTCAAAAGTCAGTAAAACTCATTGTAACATTAAAAATATTTAATCCTGAATCGTCACTAATTAGTTTATTTGCTGTAAACAGTTAGATCTTTTTTTTTACACTTTTGAGAATCAAATTGGAAAGAGAATATAAAGAAATTGAAGAAATATATAAATTAATCTGTGTTATTAGTTTGTAAGTATAAAGAATATTCAGATGTGCAGTCAATGGACTTCAGACTACAGAGTTGTCAATTTAGTGCCCATCCTTATTCTGTGTTTGACCTGGGCAAGTTCCTTAATCTGTTTGTGCTTCAGTTATTATAGCCATGAGCTTGAAACTTGGAATGATTCTTAATGTAATGCAGAAAACACTGACATAAAATAAAAGTTTGTTTCTTAAAAAAAACTATTGTTATTAAATGTTTTTGCTGATGGATTGTTTCATTTTTTTCTGATATAAATATTTTATAATTATTTGCCATTATTTATAAGAAATTGATACATTTCTCCATGTGTCAAATTATATTAATATTTTTCAATGAAGTTTTGTATGCAGTCAGACAACAGTGTTGTTTGAAATATTGTTCTATGATATTTTTTGGATCAAAGTTAAATTCTCAAGTAGGCTTTGTTCTCTGTGGAGAGTGTGTGTATGCCCTTACTTCTCAGAGGATTTATGCTAGGACTGCTGCTTCCTTTTGGAGTCTGACACCATACGTTTAAATTAAATTATAGCTCAATTCATTTCTGGTGTAAGAAAAGGTGTGGTAGCATCTAACAGGGGTTCTTCAAGTGAAAACCATTACCTGACTATCAGAAAGCAGGGAATGAACATGGATGGAATAAAATCTATGTACAACAATGATTTGCATAATATCCTGTAACAATAGAGGCACTCACTCACATAGTGACTACAACCTTAAATAAATCTACACACATCTGTGTATTTATTTTAAAGTGAATTTATTTGCCACACAAGTCACAGATAAGCACAGTGATAGCATACATTGCATGATTATAAAAGGTAAGCAGAATCTTGCTGTCTTTGCATTTGTACCTGTATCCATCACTGCAGTGACTTGTCCATTTTCTACACCTAAGTATTCTTTTTCTTTTCTGTTATCTCTTTCTCTGTAGAGAGTGTTTACTCCAGTCTTATGTAGCTGGTGCACTCAGTGAGCCTTTGGCTGTTAGGGGTTTAAATCCTACATTAGAATCATTGACGTGGCTTGAACTATATTTCCTCAAGTCACACTAGCGGCTGCTGGGTATTTCATGATAACAAACAAGCCATCTATCTGATGCTTACTGCTGTCCCACTTTGTGCCATTCAGGGCTTGAAGCACACATACAGAATGTACCATGCCTAGCAGTCACTCTTTTGCACACATGTACTTTCAGAAATTTTCTGCCAGTCAGAGTACTCTCTGCACATCAGCATGGATTCTGCTCCATCTTTTATTGTTTCTGTTTGCCTCTTTCTGTCTCTGGTGTCATTTTCCTTTAGGTAAATCTTTGTCTGCTAGCTAGTTCTCTACATGTTCCCTCCCATCAATGAATCTCCTGCCATGAATTATGTTTAGGAGAATTCATAAACACAAATGTTGTTGACATGATGTTGGGACATGAAAGCATCTTGTCATGTAGTACAGATATCCTATATTCACGACAACATTCCCAGAAAGCCTCTCTAAAACATGTCCCCTGATTCAATGGAAAAATTAAAACCTCTCCCTCAGTTGGGCAAATTTGACCTTACCATCATCTACCTAATGGTTAGATGTAAACAAAACAGGAAGATCCAATCATGTGTTAGACAGATCAATCAGTGGCCATTTTCCAAGAAATGCCAAATGTGGCTGACTGGGACAAGCTCAGATGCAAGAGAAGAAAATTGTAAGAAAAGCAAAACTTTCTGTTTGTGTCTCAGTTTTAATTCTTTTTTTTTTTAGTATTTATTCACCTTTCAAATGGTTTATTGGTCGTTTGCTAAAATTTGTAGTAACTGTGATTAGAGTATTTTATTTTTTTGTTGGTACTAAGTTATTAAATGCTTTTACTTCATCCATGTGGAACATTTCCATAATGTTTTAATGTTATCTCCGTTTGTAATATTTTTTATTTTAGGCCAGGATCAGAACATTTCAGAAATAATAACACTTATTGGCTAGTTTAATGTCACCAAGACAAGTCAACAAGTATGTTATCTGCAATCATTAGATTTTTTGCTAAACATTTGTGAATTTTCAAAGGCAATTTCTAATTTTACTATTTAATCATTTTTCCTTTAGCCTGTCTTTTTATTTCATATGTTCTTAAGTTAGATGGTCACCTGAAAATGCATTCTTATTACAGCTGTTTAAAAAAAAGGTTTAGGAGGTATACTGCAAAGTTACTGTCTGTTATACCTGCATTTTTAACACTCTTTAATTTAATATGTATATATTTATCAGTATGCTGCTGCTGGAATATGTGAATTTCCCCTTGGGATTAATAAAGTATCTATCTATCTATCTATCTATCTATCTATCTATCTATCTATCTATCTATCTATCTATCTATCTATCTATCTATCTATCTATCTATCTATCTATCTATCTATCTATCTATCTATCTATCTATCTATCTATCTATCTATATGCTATGACAATTTGGTACACTTTATGCTGAATATACTATATTCTAGAACAGCAGTCCCCAACCATCAGGCCATGCATTTGATACCATGCCACACAGAAAGAATAAAATTTTTTTTTTATTGTCTATCAGAATCTGCAGGCTGTTTTATTTTGAAAAATGACCAGATGAAAATTAGGCTAAAGTTACCTTAACAATGAGATGGAGGTTATAGACATAGTATACAAGAAGAAAACTGAAATAGGAATCTTTTATAATCTATAGGAGGCAAGTGAGAGCAACAGTTCAAAAACTTATAGTTGCAATATCAAAAGTGAACTTATGTGGATATTTGCATACAGTATTCTATAAATAAAAAGAAACTATTGTCACATATTTAGTATTCAGCATGGCAAACTGTTGAACTTTTAATATAAACTAATACATCATAATTTTGAGTATGTTGTCGAGTGTGCTTTACTGTAGAAGGAGACACACACACACATGATTCACTCTTGCCTGGTCACTGACGCTAATTCAAGAGAATCCATCTCTCTGTAAACCACAAATTGAATTAAACAAGCTCAGTAAATGAATAATGGATTAAAGGAGAAAATTATTTGTGTTTGTGAGTGTCATGATCCTGTATAATGCAAAGTTGACTGATTCACTCACTCATTTACGTATCAACACAAATACTACACTATTTCACATTTAGTTAAAAGCCGATATTTTCAGGATGGTACATATAGGGCAGTAGGTGTCAGCAAAGAAGGATGTTTCGATATATTAATCCTTAGAGGCAACTAGAGAGAATAAAACATCAAAATCTCAAAAATGCTTTGACACATTTGATTGAAACTTGGTGTCGTTATAGAAAAAAGAAAATCAGTCAACACGTGCTTTTTTATTTGTCGATCCTTTTTTTTTTTTGTTTGTTGCTGTTTATTAATATTATTATTCATGTTCTGTACTGCACTGAGAATGTGATTTATGCAAATTAGGTAGCTGCAGTGATTGACAGGCCACTCGAATAGCACCATTAACCTATAGGATAGATGGATGACTGAAGACACGGCAGTCCTGCACAGGAAAAAAGAGTCAGAATCATCTTGTAAAAAGGAAAGAGAACATTCAGAGAAGCTCAAGGAAGATGCAAAGCTCAATAATTAGCAAGTGCTGTTGTCTGCTGTTGACTACTGGCAGTTATAGATGTCTACTGGCTCTCATTTAGGTTATCCATTCAGTTCAATCTACTTCCAGTCCCCGTTCGCGGCGCTGAGGTGCTGAAAACTATAAATGGGACTGACTCCCAAACCCTGCTCATCAATTACGGTTCTTAAAAAGTTATGAGATTATCAAACTACCCCATTTCCGCTCTTTGATTGCGTTGCTGCAAACTCCCAGGGACACCCAAAGAATATCCCTCCTCCCACTAATTGCTTAAATCGTGCAATACCCTAGTCTTGGTGTTAGATTGTGAATCTTAAATTTCTACTGTAATGGAGAAGCCACAGAAATTGTGCTGCAACACTTGAAGCTACTTCTCTGCACTCCTCTTTCTTCATGTTAACACATCAATGTAACACAAAGGATACAATCAGTATCCACTGCATGCACTGCTTTCCCATCAATGGACTTTAAAAGGGGGCTACATACAACTGAATAAAAACAGGAAAAGAAATACTGTACTTGAATAAACAGCATAAACAAATGATAATCATAAAACATCTAATTATGATAATAATGTACATTTAAAATTCACATTATTCCTACTGATTATTTATTTCAATTCACTAGAATTCACATTAGATTAGATTAGATTAAATTCAGCTTTATTGCCATTGTACAAGTACAACCACTAACCAGAAAGTGCAAATGGTAAAGTGCAATAGACAATGGGTGCAAATATTAATTGAAAGTGCAATAGAAAATAAGGTGCAATAAGGCAGCATGCAAATGAGAATACAGTAATCCCTCCTCCATCGCGGGGGTTGCGTTCCAGAGCCACCCGCGAAATAGGAAAATCCGCGAAGTAGAAACCATATGTTTATATGGTTATTTTTAGAATGTCATGCTTGGGTCACAGATTTGCGCAGAAACACAGGAGGTTGTAGAGAGACAGGAACGTTATTCAAACACTGCAAACAAACATTTGTCTCTTTTTCAAAAGTTTAAACTGTGCTCCATGACAAGACAGAGATGACAGTTCTGTCTCACAATTAAAAGAATGCAAACATATCTTCCTTTTCAAAGGAGTGCAAAGCAAGCAGTCAAAAAAAAAATCAATAGGGCTTTTTGGCTTTTAAGTATGCGAAGCACCGCCGGTACAAAGCTGTTGAAGGCGGCAGCTCACACCCCCTCTGTCAGGAGCAGGAAGAGATAGAGAGAGAGATAGAGAGAGATAGAGAGAGACAGATAAAAAAAATCAATACGTGCCCTTTGAGCTTTTAAGTATGCGAAGCTCCGTGCAGCCTGTCCTTCAGGAAGCAGCTGCTCACACCCCCCTACGTCAGCGCAAGAGAGAGAGAGAGGGAGAGAGAAAGTAAGCTGGATAGCTTCTCAGCCATCTGCCAATAGCGTCCCTTGTATGAAATCAACTGGGCAAACCAACTGAGGAAGCATTTACCAGAAATTAAAAGACCCATTGTCCGCAGAAACCCGCGAAGCAGCGAAAAATCCGCGATATATATTTAAATATGCTTACATATAAAATCCGCGATGGAGTGAAGCCGCGAAAGGCGAAGCGCGATATAGCGAGGGATCACTGTATATATATATATTATTTGAATTTACAGGTAGTAGTATATACAAGGAAGAATATACTGTATAGATATAAATATTGATCAATATGTACAGATACATGATAAAAATAAATATATGAAATATTTTATGTACAGAATACATACACTGTATATAGGGAGGTGAAAATATACATAGAGTTCAGCCAGAAGTTATTGATATTTAGAAGCTTTAGGGTGGTAAGGGCTGAGAGTTCAGAATGGTGATAGTGTTATGAAAGAAACTGTCCCTGAGCCTGCAGTTGCAGGACCGAAGGCTGCTATAGCGCCTCCCTGATGGAAGAAGGGCAAACAGTCCATGGTTGGGATGTGAGGCATCCTTGATGTTGCAGATACCGTGTATGCTGCAGGTCAGCAATAGTCAGCAGTGGGATACCAATGATGTGCTGGGAGGTTTTCACCACCCATTGCAGAGCCTCCCTGTCAGCTACGGATCAGTTGCCATACCACACTGTAATGCAGTTAGTCAATATTGTGATGTGTGAGTTAGTGATGCACCGATATGGAAATTCTGAGCGATACTGATAACCATTTTTGTCCATCTTTGCCAATACCAATAACCGATGGCCAATATTTTTTTTTATTTACTTCAGGTTTGAATGTTTTAGTTATGCTGAAAATGTATTATGCATTATCAAAGAAACAACAGTAGCATGTGAAACAGAGATGAAATTATTTTTATTAACTTGCTGACTTTTATGCTCTTCTTTGCTAAAGATATACAGTAGGTAACCAGTACTCTCTGTGGGGGAAAAAGAACAAGATATGGCCCTTCTCTATAGAAAAAATACTCCAAGTCATGTACAAAAATCTGCTTAACATACACATTCTGGGTAACATAAGCACATCAAGACACCATGCCATTACAGAACATGGCATTGGGTATATTAACAAAAAAGTAAATGCATATACAGTACTTTGTGCCATACTCAGACATATATTACTTTAAGTAAAACTAAAATTAAAGGTACAATGAGACCAGTAACACTGGTCTTAGCTTGGCTTCTTTAAAAGCACAAACGATAAGTTTTTCGTAACAAAAAAGAAGCAGTTCTGCCTTTTCACCAGTATATCTGTTTTTCTTTTCATCTATACTAATTAATAAAAGGCAAAGCCCTCACTGACTCACTGACTGACTGAC